>NC_085138.1:345768389-346031101 GCF_035046485.1 Aedes albopictus
ATCACCTCACGTTTGTCCGTCAGGAGGCTTCCGTCCTTATCCCTGCAGATTTCGGCTTGCGCCATGTAGCCTTTCCGGGATGCGTTGAGCTTCTGGTAGAACTTACGTGTTTCTTGTGAACGGCACAACAGTTCCTTTTCTCGCACTCCGCTTCTTCCAGGCAGCGCTTTTTCGCCCAGAAGAGACGGGTCTGCTGCTTCCGCTTCTGTCTGTATCGATCCACACTCTATCGGGTTCCATGCTGCAGCATTACCGCCCGCGCCGCGTCCTTGTCCTCCAGTACCGCTCTGCACTCCTCTTCGAGCCAAATTCGTCGACTCCGTTCTACGTACCTGATAGTGCTCTCGGCTGCGTTGTTGATGGCTGCTTTGACTGTACTTCAGAAGTCCTCCTGAGGGGCTACATCGAACACACCCTAGTCCGACAACGCTGCCTCTAGATTCTGCACGTATGTGGTGGTGACATCCGGTTGCTACAGTCGCTCTAGATCGTACCGGGCGGCCGCCGGTACTGCACATTGTTAATAACGAAGAGTTTTAGGCGCAGTTTAACCATTACCAGGTAGTGATCAGAGTCGATATTAGCGCCACGATAGGTCCTGACGTCGATAATGTCGGAGAAGTGCCGTCCATCAATCAGAACGTCGTAGTCGATTTGCGATTCCGTTTGGCTTGATGGTCTCCAGGTGGAACGATACTGTGCTGGAACGGCTGTGCTGGAGGAAGGTGCTACGAATGGCCATGTTCTTGGAGGGGACGAAATCGATGCAGCGTAGGCCATTTTCGTTCGTCAGCTGGTTGGCGCTGAACTTTCCAATCATTGGTCTGAATTCCTCCTCCTGGCCTACCTGAGCGTTTAGGTCTCCTATGATGATCTTGACGTCGTGGTTTGGGCAGCGGTCGTACTAGCGTTCAGCTTGAAAATGGCTCTTCCAGTCTTGACAAAAATCAAATACAGCTATTTAATCTTGTCCGACGTTTCGGTCTCATTTAGGACCTTCTTCAGGGACCAGCGTGGAAGCATATCATCCATTGCCGAGACAGCCAACCGTCAAACCATCCCGTGATAAAGTGAAAAATTGAAGTCAATCAAATGCAAACCGAACCAACCGCACCACCAGAACGACATCGTCAAGCAAGCAAAAACTACCTGGCTCGATTGCGAATCGTCATCGAAGAGCGAATCATCTTCTGGACCTACATCGGACTGCGAGCGCATCATCGCAGTCTAATCGAAACCCGATCGCAACCAGCCGAATCAGCCCATCCCGATCGTGCATACAGCGCCAGATGAAACGTCGTCGTCAGCCTGCCCGGCGCAGAAGATAATTTGAAAACGTGTGTTTTCGGGCGGGAGTATGTTGGCGCAGCACATCAACGGCGTCACCCTGGCACCCTCAGCCGCAGCAGCGGCGCAGCAGTGTATTCAATTCGGCTAGTTTTGTCTCCTCTTTATTCTGCTGCTAGCAGCGAGCAGCCCAATGGCATTATCATTGCTGTACTGGGCTGCGTGTTGCTAGCCCTTAGCGCATTTCACCTTTGTGCACATTTCTCCGTACTATCGCTGTCGCCTATAAAAGCGGCAGCGTGATTACATGTAATAGTTGTAAGCAATAGAACCACCACAGAGCAGGAGCACTGCCTCTCTGTGGTGCGCCAATAAACCGTAAAGTAAGCGAAGAAGTAGTTCTTCCTTCGTCTTGTCCCCGGGGAAAGAAAACACAACGTGGGGCCTAGTCAACCTCTGGACTCCCTGAAGAAGGTCCTAAATGAGACCGAAACGTCGGACAAGATTAAATAGCTGTATTTGATTTTTGTCAAGACTGGAAGAGCCATTTTCAAGCTAAAATCTATCACAGTCGAATCCAAAAAGTGACGTACTAGCGATCAAGCTGCGCGTAAAATGCGTCTTTCTCATCATCAGTGCTTCCGGAGTGAGTGCTGTGCCCGTTCATTATGCTAAAGTTGAAGAATCGGCCCTTGACCTTCAACCTGCACATTCTTTCGTTGATCGGCCACCAATCGATCACGCGCCTCTGCATGTCGCCCATCACGATAAAAGCTGTTCTCAGCTCACGTGTGTTTCCGCAACTCTGGTAGATGGTATGATTACCTATAAACTTTCGCACCATAGATCCTGTCCAACACACCTCCTGCAGCGCTATGATTCCGAACCCGCGATCCTTCAGTATATCGGCGAGTATGCGGGTGCTCCCGATGAAATTGAGAGATCTGCAGTTCCACGTACCGGGCTTCCAATCGCAAATCTCTTTTCGTCGCTGTGGTCGTTGCCATTGGTATCGGCTCGCATTCTTTCAAGCATTCTTCTCTTGTTGATTTTTCGGAGCTTGTCTTTTTAACGGCTGGCTCGCAGGGCCTGACACCAACTCACTAACCCAGGGAACTAGGCTTACCTTCCCGGAAGCTACGGGTTCTGCATTGGCATTTCCTCCAACTACAGTGCTTAATAGCTAGGCTCAAGCGCCAGTCTTCGTCGGGGGTGGAGTTTATAATGGGCGCCCAGGAGATAATATTTTACCTGAGCCTCCACCCGCAGGGTACATAAGAAAAGGCATAAACAGAGGGAATTTTGTACATAAATTACAGGGGATAGACAAAATGATCGGAACAGGCAAAATTTCCACTTTTCAAAAAATGTCCTATTAGCTGTAACTTTTCGATAAGTGCATCAAATATTCTAAAATTTTCACTGTAAGTTGATCAAGTAGTTGTGTATTAGTGGACAAAATTTGGAAAATATCGGGCTATTCTGCACGAAGTTATAAGCATTTTAGGAAAAGGTAGAATTATCCGATAGCCAACTTTGAGCTGTTATATCTCTGGATTCAATGAACCGAATGCAATGGAATTTTGTCCATTTATGACTCATATAACGAGCTCTGAAAAACGTTTGACACAACTTGAAGTTAATAACGAGAGAAAAAGTTATAGCGATTTCATTAATTTTATGATTTTTTAGTAAATTGGTCTATTTTTAATATGCATCCCATTACTTTTTCAATGAATTGCCGCCTATGTTGTTACTTTCTTTCAAAACATATCTGTATTCAAGAGAATCAGAGGGAATATAAATAAACTATAATTAGCATCTTGAATTTTTTAACGATGTTGAAATTTAAGAAAATTTGGTGTTTTATTAGAAAAATAATCTAATCGTTATAACTTTCTTCCGTGTTAAGAATATTTAGTTATGTCAAAAGTTTTTCGAAGCTCATTATATAAGTCATAAATGGTCAAAATTTCATTGCATTCGGTTCATTAAATCCGGAGATATAACAGCTCAAAGTTGGCTATTGGATAATTTTACCTTTTTTTAGAATCTCTATAAATTCGTGCAGAATCGTTTGACCTTTACCGAATTTTGTTCACTAATACACAAATAGTTGATCAACTTACAGTGAAAATTTGAGAATATTTGATGCACTTATCAAAAAGTTACAGCTATTTGAAATTTTTTTGAGAAGGGAAAATTTTGCCTGTCCCGATCATTTTGTCTATCCCCTGTAAGTTAGGGCTTTCGCGGAAACTTAGTTCGCGAGAATTAGTCTTGCTCCTTGGCATTTGAGATTGGAATTAGGTGGCCAGAGGATAAACGGGAGAGCAAAGAGAAAAGTAGATGGGGAGAGCCAAGGGAGGTTACAGCGGCGTTTCAGGAGATCCCAAGGGGTTTCATCAGTACATGGAAATTTCATGGGCGTTTCAAGGGGTTTTCGGAGGCCTTCAAGGGAATCCGATGAGGGGTGTCAGGGGGGGTTCCATGTGACTTCAGCGGTGTTTCAAAGGGGTCCCAGAAGTTTTCAGGAGACCTTAGGGACGCTTCCAAGTGTCTCAGTGAGTTCCAAGGAAGTTCCAGAGGATCTCAGGGGCATTTCAGGGGGTTTCAGAGCAGGGGATACCAGTAGATACTGACAATCCTGAGACCATCTTTAAACGCCCCTAAAATGTCCTGATATATCACTGAAACATCTGGGGTCCTCCCCAAACCACTCCTAGTGCCCCTTGAAATTCATAGAAATGCTTCTGACATGCCCTTCAGATCCCCTAGAACTTTGCTTGAAGCGCCCCACAGACCCTACCTGGAACCCCGTGTGGCTTTGTGTGAAATACTAGAAAGCACTTCTTAACGAATTTCAGAAGGACTATTAGGGCAAGAAATTCATTGAAATATATGAGAAGGAACTTCCTAAAAAAACCCTTGCGCGGCTCGATTCGTATTTATGGTGGCTGCGTTTATAAAAAGAAAAGTTATGAAAATTACCAAGAAAAATTTGAAATTTTTTAAATACTGACTTTATTTGCTGGGAAGATAGTCAATACGATCGAAACGAATCCGATGATCTAGAATGCGGTGCAGCAATGGTCTCAACAGTTGTCAAATCACGACATCTTGGCAAGACAAAGTTTGTCGGAACAGCTAGTCCCAAATACATATAATTTTTGAAGGAAAACAAGAATTCTAAAAGGAACTCCTGAAAATATTCCTAAAGAAGCTCTAGGGGGAATAGTACAGGAAAGTCTTTGAAAAAGACTACAAAAAGATACCTGGAGAAACCCAAAGCTAATTTCTGAAACGAAATCGCAAAAATAACTACCGTAATCCGGGGTATCATTGATCAGCGGGGTAACATTGATCGGCTTGACCCACCTCATGAAATGTTCAAACAAACATTTTACATTGAATCAGTGTCTGCTGTGGAATGATGTATCGTAATCTGCTATCATTTAGCTATTAAATGACATGCAATTTATGAAAATTGAATTTCATAAACATTGAATTAAACCGATTTTTCCATAACTGTGTTTCGTAACCCAATGAGATACATTGTCAAACATTCATGCTTGGCGTGAATACTAGATACAAAATGAGGTTCGAAATCACTGTATTATTTCAATATGATATCCTAGAGTTGGATTTAATAAACGAAACTTTCATGAAAATGCTATTTTCCAGTAAAATATACGATTTATTAAAAGTCTGCTATCAATTCTTTAAGCCATTGCCTACCTTTAGGCGTTATTCGTGGTTTAGAGGATGTTAATCCTAAAATAATTTAAAAAGTACATGATTTGTAAGAATTTGGACAACATATTCGAAATCAGCCACCCCAAATATAGTTAGTAAGGATATTTTCAACACAAATGAACATTGATCACTGACATGATCAATGTTACCCCAAATCAACACAATCAAAAATTAGAATAAAAAACCTATTTAAACATGTTTTAAAGTTTTACAATACTTTTTCGAGTAGCTTAACACATACTCAGAGGGCCAGTACTTGTATCAGAAATATAAAACATGTAACATTTGCTTTAACAAGAGAATTTTTCAAGAAAGATAGAAAATTCTGATCAATGTTACCCCGGATTACGGTACTCAAGAAATTCCAGAAGAATTCCCTCGACGGATGACAAAGGATTCTTTTTGATGAATATGAGAAAAACTTCTTTCAGCAAATCCAGGATGAATAATTGGAATAATCCTTGCATGAACTACTGCACTTTATGAATTTACAAAACCTGTCGAAGGCTATTATTTTGCTATTCCTATGATATTTTTTCAGAAATATCATAATAATTTTCTCAAGAAGATCTCCTTCAATCCTTCTGGCTTCTTGAGTGGAAGTTGTGAGGGGATCCTAGATAATTTTAAGAAGAATTACATATGTCATCTAAAAAAACCGACAGAAATACCAGAAGAAAGTGTAGAAGAAATGTCAGAAAAAAATATTTGAAGAATCTCGAAATGATGTTCTGCAGGAATCACAGAAGAAATTTCCGGATTGAATTCCAGAGAAAATCTCAGAAGGATCTTCAGTGATTCATCCTGGGCATCCTTCTGGAATTAGGCTTTAGCTCTTCGTGGGTTTTGTTCAGGAATTTCTTCTGGTTCTGGATATTTTAGGGATTTTCAAAGACTTTCTTGTACTACAGGTCGGACTCGATTATCCGGAGACTCGATTATTCGGAATTTGATTATCCGGAATTTTAGACTCGATTATCCGGAGTATTTTTATTGCGATATTTTTTTTTTTATTTCAATATTAAAATTTGACATAATTAAGTATTATAACATTGTGCTGACACGATTTTGTAAGCCCCCAATTCCGTTTTCCTCCGATTTCGTCGGCTTTTTGACCCGATTATGTTAGCCTGTTCTAACGAGAAAATTAATCAGCATTAACATTTAACATTTCCAGTATTTTACAGTGTATTTAAAATTCAGTAGATAACTTTTGGCGTCATACAAAAATTACGTAACAAAAGAATCTCGCGTTATATTTGAAAATGGTCAAACAATTTCAAATCTCTTCTCAGCGAGTAAACGCTAAATTTTGCATCTCTTTTTAAAACATGCCGTGAGTTATTCAAAGAATGATTGCTGGCATTTTTTCAGAATATGTTTCTAGGATCCCAAGTAATCACGGTGCTGAAGCCTTATTGCATGCAGATATACGGTGGACAGGGTGCGTGCGATAATTTTGCACTAACCTTCACAGGAATATTTCATCAAAGGGTTGCAATAAAAACATAAATCCAACATCATCAAATGCACCATATTTCTAGTTAACAGTGAAAAATATAAAACCATTAATAATCAAAAACGTGGTGGTATGAGAAAATATTTTCAGATCCTATGTTTTACACTAGCGCGCCCGATAACAATTCGGATTCTACTATTTGTTGTGTAAATAAGACGAAATCAGTAAAATGTAATGTGTAAAAGCCCGATAATGATACACGAGACGTAATGATACAGATATGCTTCAAAAATTATAATTGAAATAATTTTGACGTGGTGATTTTAACACATTATCGAATAGCATCAATAAAAACTGGTTGTTTTTTCGATACACTAAGTCTAGGGTACAACTTTTTTTTTAGCAAGCATCGGATCACTTAGCGGTCTTCAACAAAGATGTTCCGCATAGAATTCCCTATAATAATACTAAAAATAAGGGTTACTGAACGCTTCTAGTGCCATCTAGTGGCAGAAAACTAAAACTATGCCATTCCTGCACATATTTGTACCAGTTTTACCATATAAACTTCAGACTAGTCGAGCGATACCTAAGACCTTATCAATTCAGCTCAAATTTGTGCTGTAGCTTATGGGAGTCTCAAACAGCAAATTGAGGTGGTCAAACTTAGGATATTTTAGTTTGAAATTTTCTCATAAATGTTTGAGCAGCCCTAGTAGAATACCATTGCTCAAATTAGAATTTCCGACTTCTTCCAGTTATTTCTCCGCTATCTTCCATTCCAGCGATGTAGTTTTTTTTGTAGATAACAAGCCTATGGAATCCCCTAACTACACTGAAAAAATCAGCTTCATAGCGTTCTTGACAGCTGAGAAAATGCAGATAGTATGCAGCTGCTCCATATATTTATACTCAAGTTGTTCGCATTTTCGTCTTCTAGAAACCTCTTTTTCAAATTTATGGGATATATTTTGAATTTCACACATAACGATGATACTATTGGAGCTCCTCGTACAAAAAAATATTCTAGTTTTACCTAAAATAACAAATTTATTGACCAAAATATAGAGAACAACACTAAAACGGACTTGCAGCGGTTCTCAGGATCGTTCAAAAAAGGATATTAGGACCACGTTTTTCTTCCTAAATCATTGAAATAATCACAATTGTTCGCGAAAAAATCATTTAGTATAGATCTATTGTCGAGTTATTTTTAAAACGTGTTTTATGATTACGATATGATTTAGTGCAAAAATATCGCACGCACCCTGTATTTAGAGCAATTAAGATTATACTGGTATAATCTTAGTTCAGTCGCATAATTGCCTTTTTTGTTTGTCTGTATTTACGAAATTTTCAACCCTAGGCTAGTTCATCTCGGACAGCATAATTGCCATTTCCACTTTAAATCAACCTTAAATGTTCATGCAAAATAATTATTGCTCTAAATACACCGTATATCTGCATGCAATAAGGCCTCGGCACCGTGGTTACTTGGGGTTTTTGCAAATTTTCCTTCAAGGTGAAACCTTTCAGAGATTTATTCCTCCAAGAATTCCTCCTGAGACTCCTTTGATAATTTCTGCTGAGATTCCTCAAGCAATCCCTGCTGATTTTGCGAAAATTTTTCCGGGAAATTCTTGCTGGATTTTATACTGGAATTCCTCCACGGATTCGTATTTTAAATACCCACAGGTGGATCTCCGTTTTTTTTTCAAGGAACTATTTATGGGATTCTTATGGGGCTTCTCCAGGTATTTCTTAAAGTTTTCTCCGGAATTTTCTGTTGATATTCCACCAGAAGTCCTTGAGGATTCCTTTAAGTAGTCATGCAAAAATTTCTCCTAGGATTCTTTCAGGAATTCCAGATATTTTCTACAGGATTTCTTGCATGGATTTCTTCAGAAATTCTTCCGGATATTCCTCAGAATTCTTTTAGAGATTTCTCCAGGAAGTTTTAAATTAGGCTTGTCCACTTTTTCAAAAACGTTCTCTGATTCTCAAGTCCAAAATTGCCCCCGAAAAGCTAGTTTCTAGGCTACATTAGGCTTTCACGAATTATAATAATTTTCGCTCAACTCCTCCATCATTGATGCCAAAGAAGTAAATAACCAGCAATCGCAGCTACTTCTTTTTGGATGTCAATTAAAATATGGGGTGGACTTGAGAATCAGAGAACATTTTTTTAAATTAGACAGGCCTATTCCTCCAGGAGTTTGATCAAAATGTTTGTTGGGTTGGCATAACTGCTCCCAGTATCGTGTGTATTATAGACACACGGAAAAGGCTACTTCTAGATTAGAACACTCTGAAAATTAACGCTGAATTCACCATACAACAGCCTCATTCACTTAAAAAGTTTTTTTTTCTCGTCCCTCAACATTTTCTCCAATTTACACAAATCACACCCCTTTCCTGCAACCATGCCATCTTTAGGGAACATCCATTAAGTACGTTACGCTGAAATTGGAAATTTTTATACCAATTGTTCCGTGATGTACTTAACCCTCTAATACCCAAATTTTTGATTTTGATCTAAATATCATTTTTCGTCATCTAAAATCGATTCAAACATGTTTTGGAAGATGATTCTTATTAATTCTCGATTTCGTCAATTTAAGTTTTTGATTTTTCTAATTTTTATTTTTGAACATCCCCACACTTTTATATTTTTCCTGGAAGCCAATTTGGGAAACGGATTTTTTGAGAAGAAAACATTTTAAGATTTTATGATTATTGTTGAAATACTATTATTTTAAATTTTTTTCACAGAAAATTTTATTTTCCGTGTAATTTTAAGGGAAATAATTTTAGAGTGTATTCGATCCCCTTAAACTATTAAACAAGGATAGAATGGTTTAGGAAAAAATTAAAATATGTCAATTGTAGCGATTTAATACAAAATAAATAATGACTTCTAAAAGGTGACTTAAACATCAATTTTTCAATGATTTTTAAAAAATGTAAATACGCTTCAAAATACACCAAAAACCATTTTGAAATATACAGAACTGCCCTAAATATCAGCCAAAAATATAAAAAGTTTGATTTTCCACGAAACAAAAATTACAAAAATGCTCAAACTATACCCCGTCTAAAGGCGGGATTGGGTATTAGAGGGTTAATGTTTGACCCCTTACTGTTTGTTACGAATGCTCGCATTACGTTTCGTGCTTAGTGGACCTGGCAACCCTGAAACTAAAGTATCGAGGATTCGATCGGAGCTGCCTATTGCAGTGAGATGCGGTGATTCGGCAGTGTAATTTTGTCCGTGAGTCCGATAGGAACTACGAGGAGAGTGCACTGTGTTAGGAGAGTTGTTTGTCCCGCGAACCGATACTATTTTGTAAGTTTAATATGTAATGAAATTGTAATGAAAACTTTAGCTAATAATGATAATAAATTGCAGTATCGAAGCTGCTCGAAATAGAAGCTGCTGTTGATAAGGTGTCAATGTTCCGAACGCGACATGCCTCCTAACAAACTTCGATAAAAATATTTTATCCACCACAAGCCTTCCGCCATGGACTGTACGTTGCGAGAACTTTCCCTTCTTGAAGAGAAGAATAAGTTATGGCGGAAGGAACACGCAGAAAGAGTGAAGCGTATGGAACAGTATTATGATCAAGAGATTGCGAATATTGAAGAGGAATTCAAAAGAGCCGTGCAGAAACTTAATTCGGATTTCAGCGCTCAGCGGAAAGCAATACTACGGCAAAATAGTAGGTGTGAAGTCAGCAATGGAGCGATGGTGGAATCGATTCCTTCAAGTGATAAAACCCAGCCGAAAAAGTACTGCACGAGAGCAGTGGATCCGAAAAATGCAGACTCTCCCGAAACATCTTCACAAACAAAACTCTTGTCGAAGCCATTTACTGTTTCACAAAGCGCTATCAACGGCGATCTAGAGTCTATATCTCATCAAGAGCGCAGAGAGAAAACCGAAATGCTATCAGCTGGTTCTCCAACAGCTGTTTCGTTTGTGAGCATACAATCTATGACGTCAGTTGTACACAAGCTGGGGAAGAAGCAGACACGTCATTCAATTCCAAAGAATGAAATAATCTACGACCGAGTCTACGACATCAATCCCAGAAAAACAACTATCAACTTGCTCAGGGCTGAAAGTCTCAAAAATAAAGGAAAAAAAAAAAAAAAAAAACTATCAACTTTGTGCAGTGCTTCGCTTACGGGGTCTGTGTAAACTACGACGACGCAGATCAGGTAGCTGACCGAGTGCCGTATCCTATGGGGAACGAAAAACAATGCATGCGCGGTAGTAAGCAAAGCAAACATCATCGTTTGAAACCGTTGTTGTTCGATCCCGGTGGTTATCGTTTGAATGATTTGAATGGAGCTCATCATTGCATACAATCACCAGCACGGAAGAGGAGAATGATGATCCGACTAATATGGGACAGGCTTTGCAGCAGAAATTATAATTCCGGAGCAGTGGATGGAGCCACTTTGTTTCACCCGTGCCTACTACAATTGCATACACGGAGGTATGGTGCTGCCATCTGGATGAAGTTTACTGTTTCGCAAACCATAATGAGTACTCACATGGAACATCGTATTAACACTATTTCACATTCGAGGTTTGGAAGATCAGTTTGTTACCAGTTCCACGGGGGGGAATGTTACGAATGCTCGCATTACGTTTCGTGCTTAGTGGACCTGGCAACCCTGAAACTAAAGTATCGAGGATTCGATCGGAGCTGCCTATTGCAGTGAGATGCGGTGATTCGGCAGTGTAATTTTGTCCGTGAGTCCGATAGGAACTACGAGGAGAGTGCACTGTGTTAGGAGAGTTGTTTGTCCCGCGAACCGATACTATTTTGTAAGTTTAATATGTAATGAAATTGTAATGAAAACTTTAGCTAATAATGATAATAAATTGCAGTATCGAAGCTGCTCGAAATAGAAGCTGCTGTTGATAAGGTGTCAATGTTCCGAACGCGACATGCCTCCTAACACTGTTTATGTTTTGTTTTACGAACCCAGAACCTTTTTATTTAGTTCAAAATTGACAGAAAAGTGCCTCGATCTTATCAATCTAAAATACTTTCAGGATCTTACTGAATACAGCATACAAAGGGAATATCCATAATTTACGTCACATTTTGAGAGGGGCGGGGAGATGCAGTAAATAGTGAAAACTTATATAAAAAGTTTTTGTGAAAACTTATATGATTACTTATATAAAAAGTGAGACTGGGGAAAGCAGCAAAAAAAGTATTTTTGGACGTTCTCTTATTCGAATTTCTGGCTACGCCACTGCTTCATGAATATAAAATAATAAAAACATATATTTTAATACGTTTTTGAATTTTGATTATATTTTTATATGCAATTCGATTATCCGGAAAACTCGATTATCCGGAGTGAAATAAAAATCGATATTCCGGATAATCGAGTCCGACCTGTATTCCTTCTTTCTTTTCGAATATTTTCAGAAGTTTAGTTCAGGATTCTGACATTCCTTCAAGAAAAAATATTAGGGATCCCTCAACAAGTGCATTTTTATATTTTTCAATGAGTTTGTTCTGAGGTTCCTCTAGAAATTCTTAGTGGGATGTGTCCTGAGATTCGTTTAGTTATGTTTTTTAGTATTTCACATGAAGTTGCTCTTTAAATCTTAGCATGAACTACAGGAAGAGCACACTAAGGATCTACTGAAGGAATTCCAGAAAAAAAAATCAAGTGAAATATCAGAAAAAATCTAATAGAGAGACTACAGACAAACAGACGTAACACTTGACACAAGATTTCCATCGACCACTCTTTTAACGATAATTTTGAATCTTCATAGTTGTAGGTTTCACCACCAGAGGCGCGCGCATCGCTTTTCATTGCGTTTGACATTTCACACTAGCGCCTTCTGTTGATGATATTGCACAACTCAGTGTAGCGTGAGACATTTCCACCAGGTGATGGTAGTGTGAGCATGGTGATGAATTTTCACGAAAATTGTTCTAGGTGTTACGTCTGTTTGTCTGTGGAGAGACCAAAACGATTTTCTTGAGATATAAATTCCTCCTTAAAAAATAACTTGCTGAAGGAATCCCAGGCGAAAGATGTGAAAGAAATTCAGAGGGATCACCTTGAAAAGTATAAGAAGAAATCTACATATTAGAAATATTCCATGAGAAATATTCGCAGGAAACATAGAAAATATTTCTAAAAAAAAACAGCAGAAACATCAGGGAGAATGCCAAGAGGAACTACTGAACGAATTCCAGACGGAACTGCGAGTGTAGAAAATCCCAAAAAGTGCACTTTGAAGATTCTGAGAGGGATCTTCTGCAAGGGTCCAAGAAGTATCCGGATAAATTCCTGAAGGAATTCCAAAAAAAAAACAGTTGCAATTCCATGTAGAACTTCTTGAGGTATTTCACAGAGATCGTCTGCAGGACAACCAGAAGAAATTTTTGTACAAGGAACTCCAGAAGGAATACTAAAAGAAAATCTAGGCAAAAACCATTGCAGTATCTGAGTAGAATCTTCAGGTTTCCAGATTTTTTGTTCCAGATATGGAATCTAAAACCATTACTAATCAATTTCATTGCAATTTTGCGTACAAACTTTAGAGGCACAAATCTGACGAACGAAACTTCGAACCAAGCCACACTTATTTATCCTGGCTATGCTTACTTGCAAAAAAAGCAAGCTTTCCAAATCGAGCGCATTTTTTTGCGAATTATTTAGATTGGTGCTCTTAGAATGGTCGAGGTCGGCCATTGTGGCAGTCATATTTATATTCTCTGATGTTTCTTCTTAACATAATGAGGGGACATGAAACTTGTTATAAAAGTTCACTTAGGGCAACCCATAGAGGGCAGGGTACATTGCTAAAAAGCCACACAAGTAAATTCCGATGGCATACCGATGGACCCTCTACATTACTAGCACCCAAACACTACTCACCTGCCGAATTTTTTTTATCGTTTGTTCATTCAGCCAATTTGCCATGTTGAAGTCAGTCTTGATACTGCATAACATAATAAAAACACGATCTCCACCTTATTTATATGAAAAAAATAGCTTCTTTAAGAAGTCAGCGAAATTCAAATTATTAATTCATCCCAGGCGATCAAGAAAGCATGTTTACAATTCTTAAATCAACCATAATGGCTAGTTTCCACTTCGTACGTACTGTGCAAAAAGATAGGACAAGTAATAGTCAAGTAATGATTCCGCTTCAAAATTACTTGTGTAGTTCGCAGATGGCAAGTAAGGAAATAAGTGTAACATTCGTCGTAACGCCTCCCGTGCGAATCAAATGGAGCTGTCTCTCTTCCTTGCGGAAAAATACTACGTGCTATTGTTCTGTAAGGAAAAGTAACGTTTCTCCCCATACTGGATCAGTTGTCAAAATCACTTGCGGAAAAAGGTGGAATTTTACTTGAGCGTTCTACTTGGCAACAAGAAACTAAGCTTAATCAGGCAAAAGTTGTTGCGCAAGTGTTTTAACGTGTAATTTCATATTACCGAACCACGCTTCAACAGAAAAGACACTGTCTTAAGTTTATGGAGAGAATAAATGAAATGAAATATGTACTGGTTTAACAACAATCCATAGCTTTGTGGGAAGGCATTGATTGCAAAAGCAGTTACGCCCTTTTGAAATGTTGGTGCCGGATATAGGTTTTCTAAGAAATGCCTGTATAAAAATATTTTATGCCTTCAGTTATCGAATATCTTATTACTTTTTACCCTTCTTACACCCATAAGAAGGGTATAAATATCGCTCGAAAAACCGACTTTCGATCCGAGGCCCGGAGGGCCGAGTCTTATATACCAATGAACTCAGCTCTACGAACTGAGCAAATGTCTGTATGTGTGTGTGTGTGTGTGTGTATGTGTGTATGTGTGTGTGTGTGTATGTGCGTTACAAAAAAAAGTCACGCACGTTTCTCAGCCGTCTGTCAACCGATTTGAGTTCTGTTGGAAGCAAATGAAAGCTACTACATCCTAGTAGGACGCTATTGAATTTTTTTTTCGATTGGACGTTTGGTTACCGAGTTATCTCTCGAAGAGTACTTATGAGTCATACATCTAAACTTTTTAAGATTTTTGACCTAGTGTATCATGATAAATATTTCGGCTGTTTGTCAATCGATTTCTCTTGGCACCAAGTGAAAGCTACAGCCTGGTAGATCGCCCAGAAATTTTATTTCGATTGGACATTTGGTTACAGAGATATCTTTCGAAGAGTATTTAGGATTTATACAACTATACCTTTTGAGATTTTTGACCAAGTGTATCATAATAAGTATCTTAGCCGTCTGTCAACCGATTTCAGTTATCCTGGCACCAAATGAAAGCTACAACATTCTAGTAGAACCCTATTCAATTTCATTAGGATTGGACATTTGCTTACCGAGATATCTTTCAAAGAGTACTTGGGAGTAATGCAGGTTAACTTATTTGAGAGATTTTCGACCAAGGGTACCATAATAAATATCTCAGCCGTCTGTCAACCGATTTGGGTTCTCTAAGCACCAAATGAAAGCTATAATATCCTTGTATAAGGCCCTGAAATTTTATTTCGATTCGACATTTGATTACTGATATATCTTACGAAGAGTATTTCAATAAATTCTTTTTCATTATTATATTCACTTGTTATCTTGCATTAGTTTTTAACCTGTCTATGGGAAATTATTTTTCTATAAATAATGCTGACCTCATACAAAGTGTATACTAGCAGGTTATTGTTTTCAACAAAATTATAAATAACAAATTACAAATTCACAGGAATTTTATGAAAACTAACAATATGTTAAATGAAAGCATTGAATTTATATATAGTGGGAAAATGCAAGAACCGGACAGCCAAAATAACTTGCTAATGCCAAAACTGATTAACTTAGTAGATATATCATTGTTGTCCTTTATACACCATAACCATGAATACCAAGTACTTCGGAGCTAATTTATTCGACTGATTAAGGGATATTAGACAAAGTGTATCTCGCTGATTTTCTTATCCATTTGTTAATCGATGCAAGATCTTTTGGCAGTTAACAAAGGATACAATATTCCAGAATATGTAAGCCATTTTTTTTTACATTCCATACAATATTCTAGGAGGTGTCTGGCATTTCTGGTAGTTTAATCCATGTTCTGATTCTTTTTTTGGAAACCAATCCACTAGATGCCAAATCCACAATATTTTCTAAAACTTTTTGTCAATCACACAAAATAAATTTGTTAAATACGAATAATACAACAATATTTTTAATAAGAGTAAGAAGGGTTCTGTTCACCATAGGTGGATTAAATCGGGTTTTTCTTTGAAATTTCATTTCCGCAATGCATGAATTTATTAAAAAAGTAATACTTTTCTCAGTCTGCGAACCGTAACACGCAACCGTCAATCCCTGTTCCGATGTCTCTTTTGTTGGCAGCTCTTTATCAACAACGCTCATCAACCTACCGAGCCAGTCAGTGTAGTGAGTGAAGAACCTAGGACAGCGCAGCATGTTTCTATTTTTGCTCCACATTCAAAAACAGGCTAAATGCGTTCCACGTCTCGCACCGGCAACTCCCCCACCCCGTTCGTTGGGAAAACAACCCACACCGCCATCGGCCGCCCCGCCACCGGGATGCGACGACGCTACTACTGAGAGATGATGTGTGGAAGGTCATGCAACCACGTGCGTGTAGCTATGCGGCGAGTGGGAAAAACGGAAAAACGATGACGAGAGCGCGGTTCGAAAATTGCTGTAAACAAAAACCCGATGTTCAGTCGGGAAGATCCGCTCTCGCTCTCCGTTATTTTCTTTTTGATCGCCGGAAAATCAGAGAGCAAGTTTTCCACCGCCGCCGGGATAACAATGTGGAGAAAACAGTGGAAAACTGCAAAAGTTCATCCACCTCCCAACTGTGGGAATGCGGAGGAATCCAGCAAACGCGGACTTCGGCCCTTCGGGCTATACCGGTCGGTTGGTCGCCATGCGGTTGTTCGGCAAGTGGAAAACCCAAGTCAGCTGATTGCGCTCCTGCTTGATTGCTTCGTTATCACGTGCGGAGAGCGCGCGACGGCAGTTGCGAAGAAAGGGAGAGAGCCCAACAACCGTATCTACCCGGGAGAGTGAACTTTCGGAAAAACTGTTTAGTAGATAATGAACCCGACCATGCGTCTCCATAGCTGAGGGGGTGAAATGAAACCTCGCACGTTTGATATTTTAAAAGGGTGATTGTATTTAGCTACACTTCAATGTCAATGCTCCGTCGTACAGTTAGTGCCTACAATCAAAGTTGCACATCGTTGCTCAGTATACACAGACATACATATACAAACACACACGGCTACGTCATCGCTATAAACTATTTTCGTAACGGCTATTGCTATCATCTTCGTTTCATGATTCTTTTTTTTTCTTTCTTTTCCTTACTCACAAATCGTCTTAAATGCTATTGACTACAACACATGATTTCTCATCTTTTTTTTAACGCCCTAGAGGTGTGCGATTCTACGTCATCGTAGAACCACTACTGCACCGTGGTCCAGAAAGCAAATTTATGAAGAAAAATGTGAGCGAAGAAAACAAAATGTAAGGCAAACCGTTCCTATAGATGCAATGAAGAACATTGCATTCGTGATAACTGTAAACAATAATATAACGCCAGATCACCCTATACCTGTTAAACATATCTCTTCTTATTGTACGAACCGAATCTTCGGCGAACACCAATTTACCAGGTTTTTATCCGTCAGTTTTTCAACAATCTCCTTCCAGATTTGGCCCAATCGGTCCATGGCTGTGCGTCTTCAGTTCGGCACTCTGCGAAGGGTTCGCAAACCGTCCTTCACTTGATCGACCCACGTAGCTCACTGAGCACCACGTCTTCTTGTACTGATCGGATAGCTCTCGAGAGCCATTTTAATCGGGTTGCTATCCGACATCCTAACGACGTGACCTGCCCACCATAGCTTCCCGATTTTCACAGTGTTAACAATGGTTGGTTCTCTCAGCAGCTGATGCAGCTCGTGGTTCATTCGTCTGCTCCAAGTCCCGTCTTTCATCTGCACTCCGCCGTAGATGGTAGGCCGTGCCTGAAGAAGTGAGGCCTTCCCAAGTAGGCCTTGGAATACCGACAGGCGCCCGTGGAGAAAAGTTTTCAGCTCATTCTGAATCAAGCACTCCTACTGTTCACTTCTTAATACTAGTAAAGCGTTACTTGTTACTGTTCAAGTCGATGTTATCTGTTCAGCCCATCCGCCCCAGTCCTGCCCATTACAATCAGGCTTATTGTGCGCGGCGTGTGAGGTGAGACAGATAGTTTCGTCTCACGTGACGATGACGTGAGACGACTAATGTAAATCAAATGGGGCGAGTCGACTTTTATCACCTCAATCGACTCGTCTCACCTCACACGCTGCGCAGGATAAGCCTGAATAGGTTATTGGCTCGTCAAAGGAGGGAATCCCGTAGCTGACCGGGCCGAATCACGAAAACTGGCGTTTCCGGGTCAAGCTACATTTGGATGCAGTGGAAGTTTCCTCGGTGCTAACGGGAGAAGCTCTAGCTGTAAGCGATGCGGCAAGAGCGAAATGGGAGCAGACGGACAGGAAGGCCAAGACGGTGCTTGTAGGATTCGTTGCGGATGAAATTCTCGAAGTTGTCCGGGAGAAGGAAACGGCGGCTGAAATGTGGAAGGCTCTAGAAGAAACCTTTGCGAAGAGAACTGTTTCAAGCCAAACATTGCTACCCGAGTAGGAATGAATACCTGGCACATAACTGGAGCATACCAAAATCAGGTATCATACCAAGACAAGGTATTGGTCGGTTATCCAGGTATTGAAAATAACTTATTTTGGTATTTTGTAGTTATTTATACAATACCTCAACGAGTTATTGGTTTGGTGTTGAGGACTGCTTGAGGTATTATTGAATTATGGATAAATCGCTATTTGTATGGAAAAACCGCCAATTATTATTTAGGTATTACCATACCTGGTGTCATTATTCGCGCGTTATGCACAGAATACATATTAGTTATTATTTTAGGTATTTTACCTCTTATGCAGGGCTACTTAATACCTCATTTAGGTTGTAAGTATTCGGTTTTCCATATCTGAGTTAGTTATTCTTCAGCTATTTTCTCCTGCTCGGGTAAGGAAACCGTTGGCCTGGCTGTGCAGGAAAGAGGGAACTTCCATGCAAGTCCATTTCAACGTGTTCGATGACCTAGTTCGGCAACTCAAATCCGCTGGAGCCAAGATGGAGGAAGGTGATTTGGTAGCCCAATTATTCCTCACTCTACCCGATAGCTCGAGAATCTGGCGCATAGATGGAAACACTCTCATCGTGAATCAACTCGCGAGTGTAAAACCAACAAACGGTTTACTCACGGTGCCGAGAGTAAGCCGTGTGTGAGTTTATTCGCACCCGCTTGCTTCACGAGTATGAAGCAAAACAAAAACAAAAACATGAATTTTTATTCGCGAAGAACAAGTGGAGATGCGGGAATTGCATTTTAGTGCGGTTTTAATAGCAAAACAAGTAATTATCCATCAGGTAGTAGTGTTTTGTGCTTTATTGTTCCTGAAAAGTAAATTTGTCGGCCGTGTAAATTCGTTTTTTCACAAAACTGAAAAATGTTCAGAGCTGCTTCGCGAATCAATCACGAGTGCGACCAGCTTCGTTAGCTCGCGAGTGAAGGAAGTACGAATATATTCTGGCTTCTGTTGTTCACGAGTAGGATAGCTTTGCGTTTGTGTCTGCTCAGCTGCATTCCTCACTGTTTTCCATCACTGATCTGGCGGAGAAGGACCTGAAGCAGGAGACAGCTGCTGGCTGAAGACGGCAAGCGGGCAGACCACCTGGATGACTCGGGTGAGGATATCGGAGTGGTGTTTGTAGGAGGTACTAAGAAGAATCCCTGAAAGAACCCCTGGAAGAACCCAAAGAAGTTTACTGGCGAGTGCCACCGGTGCGGAAACACAGGGCTTATGAAGAAAGACTGCCGTGTGAAGAAACCGGAAGGTAATACTAGCGCAGCTGTTGGCAGTAAGGCGGTCGCGTACATGCAAACGGCGACGAGACGAAGATCGAAGCTGGGAAGATCCGATTTTGCGTTGACTCAGGGTGCAGCCATCACCTCGTGAACGATGGGAGTTATCTGAAGTCCATGCGAAAGTTGAAGGATCCATTCGTTATCAATGGGGCCAAGAACGATGGGACGCTGGTCGGGAAGTATGCCGGAGCCGGAGAAATAAAAGGTATGTCGAACAAAGAAATTGAATTTCATATTCAGAACGTTGTTCTCCTACCGGATTTGCGAGACAATCTACTCTCGGTCAAGAAGCTCTCGCAAGCCGGAGTAGAAGTTTTTCACTGGTCGTGGATATCCTGATCGTGCGGAGTTCAGGAAGGACGAAAATCTGGAACGTTTCAACCGGACTTTGATTAAGAAGGTAAGATCCATGCTAATAGATTCGAAGGTTCCGAAGAATATGTGGTCAGAAGCGGCCCTGACTGCAACGTATCTGCTGAATCGATGTCCTACGATGGAATTGGCGTGGATCCCGGACGATAATGAATCGCCAGACGATAATGATTGAATACGCCCCGAATGGATACAGGCTTTGGGACAGAGCTGCAAGAAAACTCGTGATCGCAAGATATGTCAAATTCAATGAAGAATGTTTTCCATATGATGAGCATCCTGGCTAAGCTAGACGAGTTCCCTTGGCGATTCCTGCCCTGTACAAACCAGAGGGGGAAGCGTGCGATAATCCAATTGAAGAAGCTCCTCGTGAAGTAGCTGATGACGACCCTGGTAACGAATCTGATGATGAAGCTATTTTTGAAGAGTTTGTAAAGGAAGAAAACCCTGGGAACGGGAGCGCAGGCTCCCACGTAAGTTATTAGATTTTCTAACGGAATTCAGAGCAACTTCTGCTGTACGATTTCACAATACTTCAGATCCACCCATAGGCGCCAACTTGTGACGTAGTTGGGGGGGCGAAGCTCTCCAAAATTGGACAAAATTCAACTTTTTTTAGCTCAATGCACTAGTTTTCACGTAAATATGTCTAAACTAGATGAACTGCGTCGAAATTTTACGAATTTGGTTGATTTTGAGAGGCCTCGCCCCCCCAACTACGTCACAAGTTGGCGCGTATGGATCCACCTCAATGCTACAATGAGATCGAGAACCGTGGCGACCGGGACCACTGGTTGGTGGCGGTGCGTGATGAGCTGCAATCAATGGAGATGTCAATTTCTTGATTTTGCTTTGGCTGACCAAGCCATGTGGGAAATTACACTGTTGAAAATGCTTTGACATCCATGTGCACAACAGAACATGTGCTCGATGAACAAATTGAGATTTGAAATTATGAAAAGAAATCCACGTACTCCGGTGAGACTCGAACTCACGACTCCCAATTCGCTAGACGGGCGCTTCTATTCCTTCAAGCTACGGAGTCACTCGACTATCTCCGTCGCCAGCAGGCCTAGAACTGAACTCGATTCCACAATCGCACATGGTTATCTTCTTTTCACAATCCAAACCCCCTTCGGATGGGATTAGATGAACATCTAACACATTGTCTGTTGTGCACATGTATGTCAAAGCGGGAGAGGAAGTTATTTTTAATTGTCGAGAGCTTCGGGCACTGCCTTCCAATCACTTATTGGTATGGCAATTAGTGTGCAGTCGGACTCTCGACGGGTCGGTCCTCGGCCGACCGAATACGGTAAGGGTGACCGTAGCACCTTACAAATGTCAATTTCTTGATTTTGCTTTGGCTGACCAAGCCATGTGGGAAATTACACTGTTGAAAATGCTTTGACATCCATGTGCACAACAGAACATGTGCTCGATGAACAAATTGAGATTTGAAATTATGAAAAGAAATCCACGTACTCCGGTGAGACTCGAACTCACGACTCCCAATTCGCTAGACGGGCGCTTCTATTCCTTCAAGCTACGGAGTCACTCGACTATCTCCGTCGCCAGCAGGCCTAGAACTGAACTCGATTCCACAATCGCACATGGTTATCTTCTTTTCACAATCCAAACCCCCTTCGGATGGGATTAGATGAACATCTAACACATTGTCTGTTGTGCACATGTATGTCAAAGCGGGAGAGGAAGTTATTTTTAATTGTCGAGAGCTTCGGGCACTGCCTTCCAATCACTTATTGGTATGGCAATTAGTGTGCAGTCGGACTCTCGACGGGTCGGTCCTCGGCCGACCGAATACGGTAAGGGTGACCGTAGCACCTTACAAATGTCAATTTCTTGATTTTGCTTTGGCTGACCAAGCCATGTGGGAAATTACACTGTTGAAAATGCTTTGACATCCATGTGCACAACAGAACATGTGCTCGATGAACAAATTGAGATTTGAAATTATGAAAAGAAATCCACGTACTCCGGTGAGACTCGAACTCACGACTCCCAATTCGCTAGACGGGCGCTTCTATTCCTTCAAGCTACGGAGTCACTCGACTATCTCCGTCGCCAGCAGGCCTAGAACTGAACTCGATTCCACAATCGCACATGGTTATCTTCTTTTCACAATCCAAACCCCCTTCGGATGGGATTAGATGAACATCTAACACATTGTCTGTTGTGCACATGTATGTCAAAGCGGGAGAGGAAGTTATTTTTAATTGTCGAGAGCTTCGGGCACTGCCTTCCAATCACTTATTGGTATGGCAATTAGTGTGCAGTCGGACTCTCGACGGGTCGGTCCTCGGCCGACCGAATACGGTAAGGGTGACCGTAGCACCTTACAAATGTCAATTTCTTGATTTTGCTTTGGCTGACCAAGCCATGTGGGAAATTACACTGTTGAAAATGCTTTGACATCCATGTGCACAACAGAACATGTGCTCGATGAACAAATTGAGATTTGAAATTATGAAAAGAAATCCACGTACTCCGGTGAGACTCGAACTCACGACTCCCAATTCGCTAGACGGGCGCTTCTATTCCTTCAAGCTACGGAGTCACTCGACTATCTCCGTCGCCAGCAGGCCTAGAACTGAACTCGATTCCACAATCGCACATGGTTATCTTCTTTTCACAATCCAAACCCCCTTCGGATGGGATTAGATGAACATCTAACACATTGTCTGTTGTGCACATGTATGTCAAAGCGGGAGAGGAAGTTATTTTTAATTGTCGAGAGCTTCGGGCACTGCCTTCCAATCACTTATTGGTATGGCAATTAGTGTGCAGTCGGACTCTCGACGGGTCGGTCCTCGGCCGACCGAATACGGTAAGGGTGACCGTAGCACCTTACAAATGTCAATTTCTTGATTTTGCTTTGGCTGACCAAGCCATGTGGGAAATTACACTGTTGAAAATGCTTTGACATCCATGTGCACAACAGAACATGTGCTCGATGAACAAATTGAGATTTGAAATTATGAAAAGAAATCCACGTACTCCGGTGAGACTCGAACTCACGACTCCCAATTCGCTAGACGGGCGCTTCTATTCCTTCAAGCTACGGAGTCACTCGACTATCTCCGTCGCCAGCAGGCCTAGAACTGAACTCGATTCCACAATCGCACATGGTTATCTTCTTTTCACAATCCAAACCCCCTTCGGATGGGATTAGATGAACATCTAACACATTGTCTGTTGTGCACATGTATGTCAAAGCGGGAGAGGAAGTTATTTTTAATTGTCGAGAGCTTCGGGCACTGCCTTCCAATCACTTATTGGTATGGCAATTAGTGTGCAGTCGGACTCTCGACGGGTCGGTCCTCGGCCGACCGAATACGGTAAGGGTGACCGTAGCACCTTACAAATGTCAATTTCTTGATTTTGCTTTGGCTGACCAAGCCATGTGGGAAATTACACTGTTGAAAATGCTTTGACATCCATGTGCACAACAGAACATGTGCTCGATGAACAAATTGAGATTTGAAATTATGAAAAGAAATCCACGTACTCCGGTGAGACTCGAACTCACGACTCCCAATTCGCTAGACGGGCGCTTCTATTCCTTCAAGCTACGGAGTCACTCGACTATCTCCGTCGCCAGCAGGCCTAGAACTGAACTCGATTCCACAATCGCACATGGTTATCTTCTTTTCACAATCCAAACCCCCTTCGGATGGGATTAGATGAACATCTAACACATTGTCTGTTGTGCACATGTATGTCAAAGCGGGAGAGGAAGTTATTTTTAATTGTCGAGAGCTTCGGGCACTGCCTTCCAATCACTTATTGGTATGGCAATTAGTGTGCAGTCGGACTCTCGACGGGTCGGTCCTCGGCCGACCGAATACGGTAAGGGTGACCGTAGCACCTTACAAATGTCAATTTCTTGATTTTGCTTTGGCTGACCAAGCCATGTGGGAAATTACACTGTTGAAAATGCTTTGACATCCATGTGCACAACAGAACATGTGCTCGATGAACAAATTGAGATTTGAAATTATGAAAAGAAATCCACGTACTCCGGTGAGACTCGAACTCACGACTCCCAATTCGCTAGACGGGCGCTTCTATTCCTTCAAGCTACGGAGTCACTCGACTATCTCCGTCGCCAGCAGGCCTAGAACTGAACTCGATTCCACAATCGCACATGGTTATCTTCTTTTCACGATCCAAACCCCCTTCGGATGGGATTAGATGAACATCTAACACATTGTCTGTTGTGCACATGTATGTCAAAGCGGGAGAGGAAGTTATTTTTAATTGTCGAGAGCTTCGGGCACTGCCTTCCAATCACTTATTGGTATGGCAATTAGTGTGCAGTCGGACTCTCGACGGGTCGGTCCTCGGCCGACCGAATACGGTAAGGGTGACCGTAGCACCTTACAAATGTCAATTTCTTGATTTTGCTTTGGCTGACCAAGCCATGTGGGAAATTACACTGTTGAAAATGCTTTGACATCCATGTGCACAACAGAACATGTGCTCGATGAACAAATTGAGATTTGAAATTATGAAAAGAAATCCACGTACTCCGGTGAGACTCGAACTCACGACTCCCAATTCGCTAGACGGGCGCTTCTATTCCTTCAAGCTACGGAGTCACTCGACTATCTCCGTCGCCAGCAGGCCTAGAACTGAACTCGATTCCACAATCGCACATGGTTATCTTCTTTTCACAATCCAAACCCCCTTCGGATGGGATTAGATGAACATTGGATTTCTTTTCATAATTTCAAATCTCAATTTGTTCATCGAGCACATGTTCTGTTGTGCACATGGATGTCAAAGCATTTTCAACAGTGTAATTTCCCACATGGCTTGGTCAGCCAAAGCAAAATCAAGAAATTGACATTTGTAAGGTGCTACGGTCACCCTTACCGTATTCGGTCGGCCGAGGACCGACCCGTCGAGAGTCCGACTGCACACTAATTGCCATACCAATAAGTGATTGGAAGGCAGTGCCCGAAGCTCTCGACAATTAAAAATAACTTCCTCTCCCGCTTTGACATACATGTGCACAACAGACAATGTGTTAGATGTTCATCTAATCCCATCCGAAGGGGGTTTGGATTGTGAAAAGAAGATAACCATGTGCGATTGTGGAATCGAGTTCAGTTCTAGGCCTGCTGGCGACGGAGATAGTCGAGTGACTCCGTAGCTTGAAGGAATAGAAGCGCCCGTCTAGCGAATTGGGAGTCGTGAGTTCGAGTCTCACCGGAGTACGTGGATTTCTTTTCATAATTTCAAATCTCAATTTGTTCATCGAGCACATGTTCTGTTGTGCACATGGATGTCAAAGCATTTTCAATCAATGGAGAGCAAGCAGTATAACGGCTAGTGAGACGTCGTGCAGGAGTGAAACCATTACAATCAAAGTGGGTATTCTGCCGTAAAGAAGATGCTGACGGAAACCATGTAGTCACAAGGCTATATTAGTCGTAGAAGGATTCCTTCAGAAGCCCAGGCTCGATTATCATGAAACCTTTGCCCCGGTAGTCAAGCTGACGACGATTCGAGTGGCTATAGCTGTTGCGAGAGGATTGATCGTACATCAGATGGATGTGAAGACGGCTTTTCTGCACGGCGATCTTCAAGAGGAAATTTATATGGCAGTACCTGACGGTGTCAAGGCGCATCCTGGAACAATGTACAGTACAAGCTATAGAAGTCGCTACGCTATACGGTTTGAAGCAGGCTCCCAAGTGCTGGAACGAGAAGCTGAACCAAATAGCTCGGTTTCAAAAGATCACAGTGTGACTATTAATTGTATACCCGCGTCGACAAGAGTTATATACGTCGACGATTACTGATCATGGGAGCACGAATCGTGACGATTAAAGCTGTGAAGTAAAAGTTGTCTCAGTTTTCTTTAAGATACTATAGAAAATCGTCCATGACCAGGAGTCGGGCTAGATAAACTTTTCACAAGAAGCATAGACAAGGTTCTGAAGAAGTTTGGAATGCAAGACTGCAACCCAACAAGAACGCCGATGCGGAAAGGGCTTCAATTCGTACGCAGTGAAGGAGAAACCATAGAAGAACCGTACCGGGAAGTTTTAGTTCAATGTATGTCCACCCGGCCGGACATTTGTTTCCCTCTTGGATATTTGGGTCGGTACCAGCAGCATCCTGAGCAAACTCACTGGACGGCCATTGGCGTAACTAGGATTTTTTCCTGGAGGGGGCCCAGGGGGGGCCTGACTTGAGATGAATTTTAAGCGGGATGGGCGCCCGATAAGTGAATATGCAAATCAGTATTGTAGTTTTGAGTAATCAAAATGACTGTTTCAGATTTGTTCATAGTTTTGTAAACTATATGAGTACGAACAATTCCTCCAAGATTTTTTTCATAGCTTAATTCAGTGATTCCATCTTGGCTTCTTCCAGAAATTCAATCAAGAATTCATCTAGGGATTCCACTAGACATTTTTTCGGGAATTTGTCCTGGGATATCCATAGAGGTTCCTCCAGTAATTGTTCCATCCAGTGCTTTTTTCGAAGTTTCCTTCAGGAATTTCTCCAGAGATCCTTTAAGGTATTTCTGCAGGTATTCAGAGATTTCTACAGGGATATCTCCATATATGCCTTCCAAAATTTCACTAGAGATTGCTCCAATAATTACGTCTGGAATGATTCGAAGTATTTCTGCAGGAATGTATTCCAGAAATTCTTTTAGAAAATTTTACTCAGAGATTTAAAAAAAACACTCCAAGAATTGCTTGAAAAATTTGTACAAAAAACCTTTAGGGATCCTAGTTTTTTTTTTATGTGTATTAACGAGATTTTTAGCCCTAGGCTAGTTCATCTCGGGGCCCACGCTTTATTTCCCTTCCGAAGGAAGAAGTCACATTTTGCGAGTTTGTCGGGAGTGGGATTCGATCCCTCGGCGTGATAGTCAAGTGTTCTAACCATCCCACCAGGTCCGCTTCACTAGGGATCCTAGTATTCCTTCAACAATTACTGCAGACATTGATTTCTTTATTTTTTTTATCCAGGAATATTCCTACAAAAAATCTTCCAGGTATTCGCTAAGAAAGCTCTCCTGAGATTCCATAAAGAGTTCCTAATGGGGCTTGCTTCCGGGATTCCTCATCGGGTTTCTTCAGAAATTACTTCAAGAGTTCCTCCAGGGATTCACCGGAAATTTCTTCTGTTATTCTTACAAAAACGAATTCCGAGATTATTTTAAACATTTCTAGAAGAACTCTTATTGGGATTCCATCAGAAACTCCCGCAGGAATTAATCCAGGATTTCAGGATTTTCTCAGGAATTTCAGCGGTTTCTTCAGTATTTCCCCTGAGAATTCTTCAGAAAATCCTCCTGGAATTCCCTCAGAAATCGAACTTTGTATTTCATCAGGAATGAATCTTGAGATTCCTCCAGGAACTCCTTCGGACATTCCTCCCGGTTTTTTTTTTTCAAGAATTATTCCAGGTATTCCTCCTGGCATGCCTCTAGGATTTCATTCAGGCATTGCTCCAGAGACTTCTGCAAGAGTTCTACCAAGAATTTCTCCAGGTATTACCCCAGGTATTTCCTCAGGAATTACTCCAGGAATTTATTCAAGTTTGGATCCAGGAATTCTTCCATGAATTCCTCCGAAAATTCTTCCAGGAATTTCTTCTCTAAGGTTTCCTCTACACACTCCTCCAGGATTTATTTCATGAATCCCTCCAGGAATTCCACCGATGATTCCTGCAGTAATTCCTCCAGAAAATCCTCCTGGAACTCCACCAGAAATTCCTTTCTGAATTCCTCTAAAAATTTCTCCTTGAATTCCTTCAGAAATTTCTCCATGGATTCCTTCCAGAATTCCTCTAGAGATTCTTCCAGGAATTCATTCAGGGATTCTCAAGATATTCATTTAGGGATTCCTCCTGCAGATCTTCCATGAATAGTTCCACGGATTTTCCTCAAGATTTCCTATAGAGATTTGTCCAGGAATTCCTCCTGAGGTTCTCCCAGAAATTGTTTCAGGGATTCCTCCAGTTTTTTTTTTCTAGAATTCCCCCAGGAATTCTTCCAAGTAATTCTCTAGAAATTCCTCTAAGGATGCCTCCAGGAATTCCTCAAGAGGTTACTTAAGTATTACCCCAAGAATCCCTTCAGAAAGTCCTCCAGGATTGATCCAGGAACTCCCATAGGAATTACTACCGCAATTCCTTCAGGAATTCCTCCTGGAATTCCTCCAAAAATTCCTCTGGGAATTGCTCTAGAAATTTCTCTTGGATTTTCTTCAGAAATTTCTCTTGGAGTTTCTTCAGAAATTTCTCTTGGAATTTCTTTAGAAATTCCTCCATTAACTGCTTCCAGAACTTCTCTCGAGATTCCTCCAGGAATTCATTCAAGAATTCTTCCAGGGATAGTTCCAAGGAATTTCCACAAAAATTCCTTTACAGATTAATCCAGGAATTCTTCCTGGGATTCCGCAAGGAATTTATCCAGAACTTCCTGCAGGAATTTGTCCAGAACTTTCCAGGCATTCCTCCTGAGGTTTCTCCAGAAATTGCTTCAGGGATTCCTCCAGGGATTTTTCAAAGAATTTTCCCAGGGATTCTTCCAAGAATTTCTCTAGAAATTTCTCTAAGGATTCCTCTAGGAATTTTTCGAGAGGTTTCTTTAGAAATTTCTCCAGGGAGTTTCTCCATGGACTCATCTCAGGATTTCTCCAGAAATTCATCTAGAGATTGCTTCGGGAGTTCTTCTAAAAACTCTAAACTCTACTAGATTGCTCCCAGAATTCTTTTGAAAACTCCACCAGGTACTCATCTAGAAATGTATCCAGAGATTACTCCAGGCATTAGTCCAGGAATTTCTCCAGGGATTTTTCAAGGCAATTCCCCAGGGTATCCTCCAGGGATTTCTTAAGGAATTTCTCGAGAGATTCCTCCAGAAATTGATACAGGCATGTCTCCAGGAATTTACCCAGGGGTTACTCCAGGCATTCCTCCAGAAGTTCCTCCAGAGATTCCTATAGGGATTCCTCCAGGCATTAATCCAGGATTCCTTCAGAAATTATTACCGCAATTTCTCCAAGAATTTATCTAGAAAATCCTCCAGGGATTCATTTAGAAATTACCCCAAGAATTCCTCTCGGAGTTTATCCAAGACATATTTCAATAGTTCTTCCTGGGATTCCTGAATGATTTCCTCCTGAGATATCTCTAGGAATTCCTTCAAATATTTTTTCAGGAATCCTCCAGGAAATCCTCAAGGGATTCTTTTAAATATTTCCCCACAAATTCTTTCTGGAATTTATTCAAGAATTATTCCAGGTATTCCTCCTGGGATTCTTCCAGGATTTCATCCAGGCATTTTCCAGGGACTCCTCTAGGAGTTCTATCACGAATTTCACCAAAAATTACCCCAGGTATTTCTTCAGGAATACTTTCGGTAATTTATTCAGGAATGGATCCAGGAATTCCCCCAGGAATTTCTTCGGAAATTCGTACAGCAATTCCTTCAGGAATTGTTCCGGAAATTCCTCCAGAAATCCTTCCAGGGTTTCCCCCAAGAATTAATCCAGGAATTTAGTCTCCGAGGTTTCCTCTACACATTCCTCCAGGAATTATTTCATGGATTCCTCCAGAAATTCCTCCGATGATTTCTCCAGTAATTCTTCCAGAAATTCCTTCTGAAATTGCTCCTGTAAGTCCTCCAGAAATTCCTCTGGAAATTTCTCCTGGAACTCCATTAGAAATTCCTCTCAGAATTCCTCTAGGAATTTCTCTAGGAATTTCTTTGGGAATTTCTCTATGAATATATTCAGAAATTTCTCCATAGATTCCTTCCAGAATTCCTCTAGAGATTCTTCCAGGAATTCATTGAACGATTCCTCAAAGAATTGATTAAAGGATTCCTCCTGGAATTAATCCATGAATAGTTCCATGGAATTTCCCCAAGATTTCCTATAAAGATTTGTCCAGAAATTCCTCCTGAAATTCCACCTGAAACATGTCCGGAAGTTCCTCCAGGAATCCCTCCTAAGGTTCCTCCAGAGTTTCAGAGATTTCTCCAGGGTTCTTTCCAAGAATATCTCCAGGGATTCTTTCAAGAATTTTTGTAGAAATTTCTCTAAGAAATTTTGCGGGAATTCCTTATGAGGTTTCTTCAGAAATACTCCAAGAATTCCTTCAGAAAGTCCTTCAGTAATTCATATAGGAATTCCTTCAGGAATTCCTCTGGGAATTCCTCAGAAATTACTACCGCAGTGTCTCCAGGGGCTCCTCAAGAAATTCCACCAAGATTTACCGTAGGTATTTCTTCAGAAATTCCTACAGGAATTTCTTCAGAAATTGATCCAGGAATCCCTCCAGGAATTTCTTCGGAAATTCCTACAGCATTCCTCCAGGAATTTCTGCAGGAAATCCTTTAGAGATTGCTTCCGATATTCTTTCAGGAGATTCTTCAGGAAATTCTATAGGAATTTTTCCAAGGGATTCCTCCGGAAATTCTTTCAGGTTTCCTCTAGGAATAAATCCATGAATTTGAACTCCAGGGATTCCTCTAGAAATCCGTCCAGAAGTAATTTCACGGGTTCTTCTAGAAATTCCACCAGGAATTCCTCCAAGAATATACCAGAAATTCCTGCAGGGAGTCCTCTAAGGATTCTTCCGTGAGATTCCTCCAAGAATTCCTCCTGGAATTCCTCCAGAAATTCCTCTGGGAATTCTTCTAGAAGTTTATCTTGGAATTTCATCAGAATTTTCTCTAATGCTCCAAGCATTACTCCAGGAACTTCTCCAGGGATGCCTCCTTCAGAAATGTATCCATTAACTTTGGAGCCAATGGCTGAAAGTCTCTTTAAAAAGACAAATCAATCAATCATTCCATTAACTTTTCCAGGGAATCCGCCAGGAATTTGTCCAAAAAATTTTCTAGGATTTCCTCCAGAAATCCATCTTGGAATTGCTAAGAAAATTTGCTTATGATTTCACAAAAAAAAATGTGCCTATGATGCTTCGTTCTATGATTTTTCAAAGTAGGTGGTGTCTGTGGAAAATGTTTGATTTTCACTGGAGTTTTCCGGAAAATTAGGCAACCCTGATTTTTTTCAATTTAGTTTTTCAAATATATATGATCCCTACCTTATTTCATTAACCTTCAGAAACTTCATACCAATTTGTACGATAATAAAAAAAATCCCCTAATGCTCCAGGCATTAGTCCAGGAACTTTTCCAGAGATTCCGCATGGAATTTTTCCAGAAGGTTCTCCCGGATATCCTCCAGAAATACATCTAGGAACTCCTCCTGTGATTTCTTGAAGAATTCTTCTAAGGATTCCTCCAGGAATGCATCCAGAAATTCCTCCAAGGATTCATCTAAAAAATTTTCTAGTAATTTCTACAGGGATTTCTGATGCGGATTCTTCAGATTTTTTTTTGCTGAAATTCCTAGCATAATTGCTTTTCGGATTCCTCCAGGAATTCATCCAGGGATTCCTCCAGGAATACTTTCACAAATTACTCCAGGGAATCCTGCAGGTATTGCTTCGAGAATTCTTGTAATGATTTCTTCCGAAATTTCTCTCGGGATTTTTATAAAAAAATTATTCAGCGGTTAGTTAAAAAATTTCAGTATTCCGTTCATAATGTTTTTCAGGGATTCACCCCAGGGCTTTTTCAGGGTTACTTGTAGATTTTTTGAATAATTTGAAGGATTTCTAGAGGAATTCCTCCAGCGATTTGTATTGAAATTCTTTTAGATAATTTTAGAGGGACATAGAAGCCAAAAAAATCTCCAAGAAGTCATCCAGGAATTCTTTCACAATTATCTCATGAATACCAAGTCTTTTACAAGTCCAATCATGAATACCTTCAAACTTACGATTACATCTTGCAGCACCAGCTTTTAAATATATTAAAACTTCCTCAATGACCATTTGAATTTGTGCGTTGTTTGATAGACGCAAAAATACCCCTGGCCCACGAAATAAAAGAAATTAATAGTGACCGACTAGAAATCACCTCCAGCATGGTTTTAATGAATACACTCGCGTTTACGCTTCAGCTACGTACATCTATTCTCACTAGGAATTCACAAACTTTTGCTGGAATTCCATTGCAAATTCAACCAGAGTTTTTTTTCCCACATGATACTTGATTTCCATAAAGAAGCACTTAACCATATTTTGCAGTAATGTTGCTAGAAAATTCAAAGATTCTTAAAGATACCGATCCAGGAATTCCTGGAAATTATCATTTAGATTTAATTTCTCAGCGATTTAAAAAAGAAGATGTACAAAGTATTGCTTGTCTCCAATAACTGTCAATTTAAACACATATTATGCCAAATAAATTTCTATTACTGTACGTGCAGTTGAAACCCAGAATTTTCGACTAGCGAAGTTTTTCTCCAAATCCGTGCGTCGGACCTAACTTCGGAAGTGGTGCGCTGTATAGCTGTTTGCTATACAGCGCACCACTTCCGAAGTTAGGTCCGACGCACGGATTTGGAGAAAAATCCAACTTCGCTAGTCGAAAACTCCGATTTACAACTAAATTGAGAATATAGATCTATGTTTGTCACCACGACAGTGGTTTTCAGATTTTTTCAAATTTCCATATATAAAGTCATGAAAAATTTCTGGGGGGGGCCTGGCGGATTCTGGGGGGGCCTGGCCTCCCTGGCCCCCCCTCTAGTTACGCCAATGTGGACGGCGTTAGAGCGAGTGGTGCGGTACATGAAAGGCGCCAGGGGAACGTTTTTGAACTACCAGCGAAACAAGGATACCGAGCCATTGCACAGTGTACAAATTCGAGCGAAAAAACGGACGCAATTCAGTTCCGGCCGCTAAGTAAATGACAGATACCAATTCCTAAGCAAAAAACTCCGGGGAATCGAATGGTGCCAACCCCTTTCCTGAAAAACATCGCCAAGTGTCTCATTTTGGCCATTTTCCCCTAAATTTGGCAAAAATACTTGAACATATCAAACTTAAATCCAAAACAGGTTGGCGAAAACCTTAATATTTCAAAAAACTTCATGTACCAATGACACACACCTTTGTTTAGCAAATGTTTTTCACTTTTGATCACAATAAATGTCTCATTTTGTCAAATATCTCCTATAAAATGAGAATATTTAAGAAGTTCGGATGATTTTGAACAAAAAACCATGCAAAATCGTTCAAAAGTCATGATACTGCATGAAGAAACGCCAAACGGGTCGTGTCTTGTCAATCACATTCAGAGATGGTGTTCCATTTTGTCCAATATCCCCTATAAATAAAGAATATTTGAGAATTTCGGATGAATTTCAATAAAAACCATGCAAAATCGTTCAAAAGTCATGCTACTTAATAGTAAAACCCCAAACAGATCATCTATTGTTTATTATATTCAAAAATGGTGTTTCATTCTGTCCTTTTTCCCCTACAAATTAAAAATACATAAAAAAATTCAAAGGCAAAAAATATCAAACTTTTGAACGACTTTGTATGGCACGCCATGTCTGAACCAGCAGATTATAAAAAAAGAATGTACATCGGGTTTCTTTCCACCAAACATCAGTATTTAAGCTATATTTCCATTTGCAGAAGGTTTCAAAATATTCTATCGGTGAAAATTTTTCCATACATTTTGTATGGGGAAGAAATTGGACGAAAATGAAAATTTCATGCAAATTTGTATGAAAAACAGCTAAAAAGGTGAAAAAATAAAAATTTCCCCGATGAAATAATTTAAAACTATCTGCATATGATAATATAACATGAATTCTGATATTCTGTGGAAAGAAACCCGATGTACATTCTTTTTTTATAATCTGCTGGTTCAGACATGGCGTGTATGGGTTTTTATTGAAATTCATCCGACATTCTCAAATATTCTTATTTTATAGGGGATATTGGACAAAATGAGACAACATCACTGAATGCGATGGAAAAGAGATGATCTGTTTAGGGTTTCTCCATTCAGTATCACGACTTTTGTATGGCTTTGCATGGTTTTTGTTGAAATTCATTTGAAATTCTCAAATATTCTTTATTTATAGGGGGTATTGGACAAAATGGGACATCATCTCTGAATGTGATAGACAAGACACAACCCGTCCGGCGTTTCTCCATGCAGTAGCATGATTTTTAACGACTTTGCATGGTTTTTTATTCAAATTCAGCCGAAATTCTCAAATATTCTCATTTTATAGGGGATATTGGACAAAATGAGACATTTATTGTGAGTGAAAAACATTTGCTAAACCAAGTTGTCTGTCATTGGTACATGAAGGTTTTTGAAATATTAAGGTTTTCGCCAACCTGTTTTGGATTAAATTTGATATGTTCAAGTATTTTTGACAAATTTAGGGGAAAATGGCCAAAATGAGACACTTGGCGATGTTTTTCAGGAAAGGGGTTGGCACCATTCGATTCCCCGGAGTTTTTTGCTTAAGAATTGGTATCTGTCATTTACTTAGCGGCCGGAACTGAATTGCGTCCGTTTTTTCGCTCGAATTTGTACACTGTGCATTGGTTGGATTTGTCGATGCGGACTGGGCTACTGATACCTCGGATCGAAAGTCGGCGAGTGGATTCTTTTTTCAGGTCTACGGGAACAAGGTGCCGTGGTCAAACAAGAAGCAATCGTCAGTAGCTACCTCATCCAGTGAAGCTGAATACAGAACCTTGTAGATGGGATACCCGATACTTTCCATCCATTCCTCCGGCAATACTTTTCCCTCCCAAATCTTGGTAATGACCCAGTATAGTGCTCTCGCCAGTGCTTCTCCATCGCATTTTAGTTGATCTGCTTCAACGTATCTGGTGATGCGAGCCTGAATGATAGTCGAGTATTCGGCTAACAATTTCGCTGATTGCAATGTTCAGGGTGGCCACACAAAATCAAAATTGAAATTCCCGCATTTTTCCCGACTTTTTCCCGCATTGATTTTGATATTTCCCGACTTTTCTTTACATAGGGGAACGTACGTATTCTCGGCAGTTTTGTTCTCTTCGTCATGGGAGGTTTTATGAAACCTGTAGGTCTCAGAGTTGGCCTCAAATCCTTCCCAACCAAGCTGAGTTATATGCCAAAATTTCAGACAATTCGGCCCACAAAAATCCCCCATGACGAAGAGAACAAACCTGCCGATAATACCCATCGTCACCCTACCTGTGGAGCATGCAAAACATTCAAGAATCCTAGAAGCTTGATGGATCTGTAAAACTTACTGAAACATTTTCAATGTCATTGTGATGCTGTGATAGTTTTACAATATTTTGGAGACGTTAACATCGAAAGAAATTTACATGTTACATATGCTTGAAATTTGCTTCTAATTCCGGATGTCCTGTAACGTAAACCTGTACTTGAAAATATGTTTGTCGGAATTACCAAAAGATTATAAACTTTGTAAGAAACCCTTGATGAAGATCCAATAAAAAAAAATCTGGTTGGCTAGTTGAAATACTCTTTGGTGAATTCTTTAAGGGAGTTTTTTACGCGATCCCAGGAATTCTGAAGGTATAAAGGACTGCATCATTGGCGTAATTCTGTTTTGATTCCTATAGCCAGAATTATGGGAGTGTTTTCTGGTGAAGTTCTTCGAGGAATTTGCTAACAAATTTCCTGGAAGAAGTTTATTTTTTTTTTCAAAGTGATTACGACGGTAGCAACACTGTGCTTATGTTCTACACCGCACCCTTTCCCTACATTTGCTTCTAGGAGCCTCTATTTTTGTTTCAACACACAGAAGTACGTAGGCGTGTGTGGCCCAAGTCGACACTGTTTTGGCCTGCGTTGAACAAAAATAGTTTTAATAAACGTTTCCCCTTTTTTTCTTTTTGTCAATTGGTTTTTTGTGGTATGCTCCATGTAATTAGTTAGGTTCTTGTCAATTTGTCAGTTATTCGAAGTAGATCTCCAAGGTAATAGTCAATTAAGTCATTCTGATCTGTTCTATCATAGCAGCTTTAGTCTTTGCTTTATTGTAGTGTAATTTTATTGGAAATATGCTGAATGTCGTTATTAAAAAGAGACGTCTAGAACTGTGTCCTGCTAGTTGTTCCGTCATGCACATACGTCATGTCTTAATAATGCCTAGGAGATTAACGAAAACACGTGTGTTCGGTCAGATGTCCATTGCGTAGAAAGTCAATGAAAATAGGTTTCTTTATTGTCAGTTGTTATGTAAGCCTCGCTTGAAGCACTGCCCGTGAGAACCCTGTCATCTGTACTGCAAGCTTTTTTCCAATCTTAGCGCCAATTGTCTTCTAGATACTTTTAGATAGATTCATTGAATCAGTCGAACACGTATGTTAAAATATAGTCGATTCTGTGTCAAATTGTTTTCTTGATTTGTACTTCTCTGTGTTCATCTCTTGTGCCCTTAAATTGTCATCGGTCCAAAATCCACAGAAACCTGTAACTGACATTCTGATATTTTTTCTGTTGGTGTCATAACACCATCTAAGAGATAAACAAAAATACGCCAAGTTGGTCAGTTGATTGTAATAAAACAAAATTTGCTTGTCAACTATTATGTATTCATCCCCCTACAAATACTATGAAAAATATTCAAATTCGTTCTGTCCTAGCGGTCCTACCAATATAAACCATGTCATTTTCTCATGCGTGGCCTTGAAATGTCAACCTAGTCATACAAAAATAACGTTGTTCAGTTAATAAAAAGCAGTCAGTTTTTTGTCCAAACTGTCACGTCAAACGTGCGTTAAGTGTTCGCACGTTAGCTTCGAATCCATCAGCACAATTAAGTGCTGCAAATCTCCTTCCCACTATTAATTTTTCAGTTGATTTTGATTGCTTTATTTAAAGAAAATATAATCAAGTACCTAACATTGTAAAAATTCGAAAAAGCGACTGGCTTCTGAAGATACATTTAGATAAAAAAAAATGTAGAACTCAGATATATACCTGTTTAGTGGAAATGGCTAGCTATGAATTCCTTAGTGGAATTTTTATCTAATTTTGAACATACCTGTGGATTGTTATAAATGGTTCTCTATTCATAAACAATTTCTAGCTGAGTTTGTAGAAACATTCTCAAACCCTGACAACAAAACTTTGACATTTCTGACGAAATTTGTAAGGCTCTTTTTAGGAATTTCTGGAAAAATCGACAGTCTGGGCTTAATTTCTAATCCCATTTTTAAAGAACTCACTTGGAAACTCGTGAATATTTTTTTATGGAAATTGTTGGTTATAGTATACTTCGTTTTTAAAAGGAGTCCCTGTAGTAGACAGGCCATACATTGAAAGATTTCTTAAAACAAAATCTAGAGATGTGGGGTTATGGCTTTCAATCTGTTTCAATTCAAAACGGATTCTTATGTTTTCACCCGACGTTTTCTTAGGAATTAACAAAGTCCCGTTTTATCGTTAAGGGCCTGCAGCATAGGCACAATGTGTCCGAAACGTCGGATGAAAACATAAGAATCCGTTTTGAATTGAAACAGACTGAAAGCCATTACCCCTAATCAACATATCACAGTCGTATCTATAAGGAAATCTAGAGAATTATGTCTTCTGATTATCAACTTGCAATTTTGCTTCCGTTTCAATGTCATGATTTGCAAGGATTCTAGGTATTTATTTATAAATTAATCCAGTAATTCTACAAATCGTTACGCAGAAAACACTTTAAGAGTTCCTCCCGTCATCAATTCATAATTCCATAAAAAAAATTTCAATTTTTTAGTAATTATTAAAAAATAAATAAAATAAAATTCAACTATGTTAGTATGATGACGTTGATGATTGCAGAGAGTTTTTCTATGAACTCATTCTGAAATTTCTAGAAATACCGTTAAATACTCCTGCAAAGCAATAATATCAGGAAGTCCTTCACTAGCAAATTAAGAAATAATTTTAAAGGTTCAATGAAAACATTAATTGTAACTTGTCCCAAAGCTCAGCCAAATATTTCGGCAAAAAATCTAACTAGGGTCTGGGACCATTTGGGCAGGAGCACCTATTTTGGGCACTTGCTGCTATAACTCAATCAATTTCAAACCGTTTGACTTGAATTTTTGCACATGCCTAGATACTGTGCGTTTTTGATCGTGTCTCAAAAATCAAGTCAATCGGTTTGGAATTGACTGAGTTATAGCAGCAAGTGCCCAAAATAGGTGCTCCTGCCCAAATGGTCCCAGACCCTATTACAAGGAAAAAATCTGGATAGAATCTTTAAATTTATGTCAATAATTTCTCCATGGCCTCAATCAGAAAATCCTTTTCAAAGTTCGTCAACATACAAAATTCCATCGACAAGAATTCTCTGATTACCACAAGAATTCGAAGGGTTTTCAGCTAAAATGAATTTGCTTAGTTTTTCATGGCAGTAGACAGTCGAAACTCTGCGAACTACGTGATTCCTCGATTATACTCGAACTGAATTCTCGACAAATAGCTTTGTGAAATATTCTGTAGAAAATCATTAAAAGAATTGCATACACTTCTAGTTAAAATAATAGTCTTTTTGCGCATGATTTTGATGATTTCTGGTTTATGTCATTATTAAGCTATGATTAACCATGTATCAGTAGGTCTGCTTCAGAGGCATGTTCTCCTTCATTTAGGAAATTTATACCAAGTAACATGCTAAAAATTTTCTTAGAAAACGTTGGAGAAGTATTCTGTTATTCTGTCTCAACGAATGTTGGAGAAGTATTTTATGGCAATTTTGATAAAATTAATCAAAATTTGACTATCAAAATTTTGTTTGTAATACTTTTTTCACGTTTTGTAATTTAGGACTTTTAGTCGTTCAAAACTTTATTTTGAAAAATTACGATTTAAAATAGGGTATAATCGTTGACTCAAGCATCCGGACAATCAAAACATGTCACCAGGATAATCTCTATAAAAATAGAAATTACTCGTAATTCTGAATCTAATACTCATCTGCATCATTTGGTTTTTAAGATTCCTGCGTGAAACTTCTGAAACTGTGTAAGAATCTGGATTTAAAGTAAGTCAAGTGCTAAAACTAGATTAGGGCTTACATTCTGGAGGCGCTACACATCATATTGAAAATTCCCGATCATAAACGAAATTCCCGACTAATTCCCGCATATTTCCCGAGTCTGTGGCCACCCTGAATGTTGAACGGAACGTACCTACGTATGAAATGCTTATTGGATTGCGTGAGAAAATCTGATCATTCAATCCTAATCGTATAATCGATGAAGTAATTTCGTTTCAAATTTTTTAGCTGGTCTTAATAACGGATAAAATATGGATCCATGATTCTAATAGACGATCCAGCAATATGCGTTTTCTGATAAATGCTTTCGCGAATTAATAACTAAGGCCACATGTACATATGTATTACAGTAGACGTTTTATATCTACAACATGTGTATGTTCCACTTAGCGATCGCAATTCAATAACTGCAACGTGCAAAAGATGTCAACAAACCATCAATTGAAGTTAAGGACGAGGTCGCTAGAGTACAGTCAGATTTCGTTCGTTGGGCTACGTTCAGGTGGGCTTCGTTTTAACTGGGCGTCCGTTAGGTGGGCTATAGCCCAGTTAAAACGAAGTCAAACGTCACTTTTTGACGTGAAACATGATTTGTCTAGGTTGGTAGCCCTGAATCTCTATTGTTGGAGATTATTTGACAGCTGAAAACTTAGCCCACTTAGTGAAAGTTTTTCACTAACTGGGCTAAGGGGCTGTCCATAAACCACGTGGTTAATTTTTTGGGACTTTTCAACCCCCCCGCGTGGTCATTAGTCCATACAAAAAATTTTATTTGTCCATACAAAATGGTCATTGGCCGAACCCCAACCCCACCCCCCCCCCCCAATGACCACGTGGTTTATGGACAGCCCCTAAGAGCTTAGTGTAACAAGCGAAAGTTGACTGTACAAAGATGGCCGCTACATGGTCGCCTTTCGTTCCACTCGATTTTTCTCGAGCAGAAATCTGGAGATCCGTCAAACAAACTGATCTAGAAATGTTACTCGTTACTTGCTTACTCGCATTGAACACCGAGTCTGGTCTTCAGATTTGTGCTCCAGAAAATGCGAGGCAAACTGCACTGTTTAGAAAGTGAACGCTGGCAACCTTCACCATAAATGAATGTGAAATTCTTTCAAGATTGTACACTTAGTGTATATAAGGACCAATATGACGCACCATTTTTACGATTGGCGGTGCGATAACTGCACATTTGTTGCACTTTACCGAGCTTGCAGTAAAAACTCGTTATTGTATGCACCGATCGAACGTCTACTGTTTTATATTGATTTCCATGCATATTCATTTTCTTTTTGAAGGCCTTACTGGATCAAAGACTAATAAAAATAATTTTACTTACTGGGAATAGATAACAATTGAAACAAAAGATTTTGAAAGAACATAAAACATAATGTTCACGCTCAAACACTTTTTCCCGTAAATCTACTCACTGGACCACAGTGCACTGTCAGTTGTACAAAGTTCAGATTCTTTCTCTCTATTCTCTCCCCACCCACCCCACACCTACTGCCACAAGGCCTTGAACAGCATCTGCCAGAAGACCTTGGTCAGCAGAATAAACACAAACAGCGTCCCAACGATGTTGATGCACAGTGCAATCACGTCCCGTTTGCTTTTCTGTGGCACCCGGCTAACGACCAGCCCGTTCGTCAGCAGCGCACTGACGATGTGCTGCCCGTCGAAGCCGAAGCAGGGTATCACATTGATGACCGAGAGACCGAGGGCAAACACCGTCACGTACTTGAGCAGCAGTTGGATGTCGTCGGCGAAACCGGGCCGAAAGATGGACGTCTTCGGAACGAATTGTGATATTCGGATCGTTCGGGTGAGGTCCGCCGGGTGGCCAATGTAGATTACGTCCGGTTTGCGGTCCCTCCGGATTTGCAGAATGGTCGTAAAATTGTTGATCATCGGTTTGAAACAATGACCTTCGGAGCAGATGGGCTTCTGATGGCAGTACCCAAAGGAGTTTTCAACCACCTTTCGGATGTTGAGACACATGTGCTGCGGAAGGGCCACGTCCTCTTCGTTCACATCGACCATGTACTCGAAGCAGTTGGAGGCTGTGTTGTCCACGCTGCAGCACTCGATGAGGCCATCGTTTTTGTGTGATATTGGAACCGATTCGTCATTCAGGTGGACAAAGTCTGGGGAAATGCAGTACGATGGCTGGGAATGGAGTGATTCCAGCAGACAGTCGTACCAGGATGCCTCGTTGCGGACTTCGCAACTGTTGATTGCGGTAATGATGTCCCCTGAAAAGGTAAAAAACACAAACAAAAAACGTTCGTATAAAATGACTCACCCAATCTATCTGAAAATGAGACATTTCATGGAATATTGTTTTAAAACCTAAAAAACGGTATTAGGTATAATGGAAAACTTTTACAGCCTGTTCTGTTGTAAGTACCTACTATGCGTATATGCGTAAAATTAAGCTCCACTAACGTAGTACATATTCATGAAAATCCATCCACTGTTTTTTTTTCTCTATTTGAAAGGGTTTTCTAAACCCTCAATGTTTAGTAGTGAAGCTGTACCACGAGGAGAAATTATTGTGGACAAAACATCCATAACAGCAAAATTTCCGAGCGATCATTAGGGGAGAATGTGTAGATTTGATCCCTTTTACCCAACCGCCAATTGTTGCACACCTCATAAAAAAGCATGGAGTGTGCTACAATTGGTGATTTACCCTTTAAGAGATTTTTGCCTAAAGATGTTTTCGATCACCTCATAATCGTATGACTAATTTGTGTATAACTCAGTTCTGAAGCCTAGTATTGAAATGTGGTGTTCGACAAACTTGTAGATTAGTGTTTTTCTACAATTATTACCAAGAACGCCATATTTTAACTCGAATATTTACGACGTAAACGTGTTAGTACCATCAACTCATACTAAACGATCGGCTGTTTCGATCAATGGAAAAATCTCTGGATTTCTCTGTGGAATCATACCGAAACCTTTGGAGAAATTCCTGAAGTAGTCATTTTCAGAGCTTGTGGAGCAATAACAGCAGACATTCCTAGAGAAATACTGGCAGATACACGGAGACAAATTTCATCCGTTTGAAACAAAAATAATCATATGAATGAGTGTAATCAGTTTCGTACCTTTTAATTCCGCCCTATGTTGCTTATCCTTTGACAGATACGCGTATTTCGACTACCACTTGTAATCTTCCTCAGTGTCAGTTATCCACAGTGGATAACTGACACTGAGGAAGATTACAAGTGGTAGTCGAAATACGCGTATCTGTCAAAGGATAAGCAACATAGGGCGGAATTAAAAGGTACGAAACTGATTACACTCATTCATAGAGGGTATTCTGCTTAGAGGGTTCGAAAAGTCGGTACAAGAAAAATAATCATGTTTATTCAATAAACTGATAAAATGTCTGAAACTAAAATTTTAGTTTTTAATAGAATACAACTCAATTACATATTGATGTCTTCAATACCTATTTCCACTCCTTGTTCCACCGTCGAAAACATAAACAAAGCTCACAAGTTCCAGCCGCAAATTTCCCGAAAAGTTTTCACGGATTTCTGTTGTTTTAGGGAGCGAATGTGACCTACACTACCCGTCATAAGAACGGACTCACGAAAAGTATTGCAACAATATTGCATCACCCTGACTCACCTCGATATCTCTAAAACCAGAATACCTACAAAAATGCCGCCTTCAGAAAAGTTGTTGCTTTTGGTCTTCTGAATAACTTACCTGAAGACAGCATCTTTGTAAGTCCTCAGGTTTTGGAGATATCGAGGTGAGTCAGGGTGATGCAATATTGTTGCAATACTTTTTGTGAGTCCGTACTTATGACGGGTAGTGTATATGATGTAGGCATTGGAAGTGCCACGAAGGAGTTGGGGTTTCCCGGTGAAGGGAAAGAATTTATATATTTTTGGAAAATTAATATTTCCGCAGGGCCAACCTGCCACACAAAACAAAGAATTTTGTTTTCATTTCGAGCATAACCTGTCAGAAATGAATAAAAAAAGATGTCCTTGTAGTAAAATAATTGAATAAAATTGATAATGCCACAGAATACAGTCTTTTTTACAGAATGAGAAAATCTACTGATCAGATATCCAAGATCTGATCTTCGGGTTATGTGAGGGTAGACCCACTAAAAACTTATTCTCTCTCTTCCTTACCTTCGCGGTAAGGTACCCGGGGCAAGTCCCAAGTAAAAATTTTGATTTTATAGAAGTTTTTTAGCGATTCAAAAACCCTAACCGTAAAACCATTGATGCCGACTTGAAAATACTCTCGAGCTCCTTTATGCCCCCAAAAGTCCACGATCTGGCTAGTTGGCCCACCCTTATTATGATCTACAGGACTTCGTATGCAAGCCGGCTTAGGATTTCGGGTTGTATCATAGTTTTATCAACCTTCTAAATAAAACCATATTCTGACTTGTCAAATATTTGTTTTGATTATTTTTTACTATCAATGTTCGATCGTCAGAATAAATTATGCTTGGTTGTTTATCCAGCCATGAATCGGAAAGATGCCGATCTGGAATTGAGATTTGATTTCCTATTTAATATGTGTTAGGAGGAGACATGCCACGGGAAATTTGTGGTGAATTTGACTGTGATAATGACATAAAATAACTGCGCCACACAAACTGTGCATTAACCCTCTAATACCCAAAATTTTGATTCTGATCTAAATATCATTTTTCGTCATCTAAAATCGATTTAAACATGTTTTAGAAGATGATTCTTTTTAATTCTCGATTTCGTGAATTTCAGTTTTTGATTTTTCTAATTTTTATTTTTGAACATCCCCACACTTTTATATTTTTCCTGGAAGCCTATTTGGGGTACGGATTTTTTGGGATGAAAACATTTTGAGATTTTATGATTATTGTTGAAATATTTTTATTTTATTTTTTTTCATATAAAATTTTATTTTCCGTGTTATTTTAAGGAAAATAATTTTAGGGCCGATTTCTTCACCCGGGCTTAAATTTTAAACCAGGCTTAGCAACATTTTAAGCCGGGCTTAACTTTTTTTCGATTTCTTCACCTCGGCTTAACCACTAAACCCGGTTTAATAAAACTACGGTTTACGTTAAGTGTGGCTTATTTTAAGCGGTGCTCTGAGGTGGCTTAGCAGCGCTAAGCCAGGCTTTGGCCGCAAATTGAAGAGTTTGGGTTTCTTCACCTGCTTCATAAATAAATTTTTGAAACGGAAGAAAATATTGTTAATGAAACATGTACATTTAGGAACTATAAAATTGTAAACGTTCGGGTGGAGACGATGATAAAGAAAATGATAATCTATAGCCGGCGGGTCGTCAATATAAAATATTCACATCGGTTTTTGGGATAATCAAGTTTTTACATTAGATTGAAAGTTATCAAAAAGGCACCGTGTTGATAGTTTTGAAAATTTGTTATACTGATTTGGAAGTCGAAAGTACATTTGCATTGAAGTTTCTAGGCTCAGTGTACCAGTTATGGCTGTAGTACCTCAAATTCGCCATACCTAGTTGTTTTTCAACCTTTAAAGATGCAAATCATCAAGAAAAAAATCGTGAACAACAGATCACGATTACAAAAGATGATTGCAATCATTCAAACTTCACAATTTGCGCAAATTATGGTAGAAATAAATCATTTTCCTTAACTTTTCGCCCTCCTTGCACCCTATTTCGCCATAGTGTACCAGTTGTGGCAAATCCCATAAGGAATGCATGTAAATAGTGCGAAGTGGAACCCAAATTAACAAATGTGTCCATAACTGGTACAGGGTTCCTTTCATTGGCACACGCCGTAATAAATACTAAAAGTAGTTTTGGCTCCGTTTTTATATTTTTCCTGTAAAGTATGCAAACTAATCAATCATTTGACTTATTGTTTACATTCGTCGGTCTTCTTCTTATTTTTGTAGAAATAGTTTTTCTTAGGTAGTGCGATAACTGGTACAGGCACCCTATTTATTTTAACCCGGTCCTTCCGTAATTTCAGGTCACAATAAACATATTTTCGTCTCTTATGGTTCAAGAGATATTATTTTTTTTACAAACAGACTTATACACTCATTTCTTATAAAACTTAGTTCAAAGCACGTTTAGCCCATCGAAAATTCAACACTTTGACTCTAAATATAAAAAGTATTATTCGTGTTGTACTTCTAAACATGACGGTAAAACACACTAAAATCGTATTGCTCAACCATGTCTCCGCGAGTCTATGGAATCTATAGTGTCTATAATTTTGAATACCTAATAGGGTGACGTTGGATATTATTGGCAGGTTTGTTCTCTCCGTCGTGGGGGGGTTCTGACGGCCAAAATGCCTGAAACATTTCCATATCATTCATCTTACTTTGGAAGGATTTGAGGTCAACTTTGAGTTCAATAGGTTTCTAAAAACCTCCCGTGACGAAGAGAACAAAACTGCCGAAAATACGACGCAAGTGGATTTTAAATATCTTTTTGCAACTCAGCACTATGAAATTTGATTTATACTTGCCGTATCACAACGGACTAGTTTATCGTACTATAGGGTAACCAATATAATTTGGACCCCCTGTGTCCTATTATCACAACTTACACAGGTTTAATGATGAGATGACGGAATTTTTTATAATTATTCGCTAAATAAGATCGCTCTGCATAGGCAGCAATCATTTCCTCACTGGAAATATCCTTATTTTCCTTAAAATTATTTTTTGCCAATCTCGTCATCCGTGCGAGTGTCGCATCATGTTTACAAAAAGAGATTGCAGTGCTGAGGAAACTTGCAGATGTAAACAAAAACAATTATCATTCTAGCGCATTAAATTCGCAAAGTTCGTCTAATCAGCTTTTGTCAATCAAGTTATTAGTGTTCCAGCATATTCAAGCGGCAAATTCTTCCAAAATAGTTTCAAACGGGTTTAAACACTGGGTGTCCAAAATATATACTGAAGAGTGTCCAAAATATATTGGGGTGTCCAAAACAGTGAAAACGGATGCTTCAAAAATCAGTTATTTTCTTCAAATTTTCAGCCAGAAATGACCTTATGGGTATTTTTACCGGTTAGTGGAGGCTTTTACGAACATATTAACATCATCATTATGTGTAAACACCCTCTGAATCTGTTTGATTTTGAATTAAATTCAAACCAATGTCCTCTAGGGGTCCAAAATTCAACCGTTACCCTACCAAACAATTGCAATATGATTCATAATGCAACTGATTTCGGTTGTATTATGAATCATAATGCAATTGTTTGATCCACAACCAGAGTTGTCACGGCAAGAGCTTGCCAAATTGTCACGGTTATGGTACAGCTTGCTTGATCAAAATTTAGTGTCTAGCATGATAGAACACATGACACTGTTCCCATCGAACCACCGCGAAGCACGATGGTACTGATAGAAATGATCATATTCTAGTGATTTGTTTTTCATTGCAAAAATGCTTTGCAACTCGTTGCAAAACTCTATTAGCGCACATTTAATCCCATTTTTTTCACGAAGAATATTAATGCCTTTTTCGAAGATATTCGATGACATTGAATCTAGATAGGTCGTTAGAAGAAAAAGTACCAGACTGAACTGGACAAAATCTTGAAAATTTGTGACCGACCATTTCGGTCTGTCCTGGTCTAGGCCTAGTGAAACGCCAACTTGATCGGATAATAGGCTAAGATGGCTAATACACGTGGAAGTCCGCTTGCATGTTTGCTCAGAATGTGCAGTTAAGGTTGTAATTGATGCGTGTTTTTCGTAATTACAAAAAACTTTGTATGCAACACGTTGCAAAACTCGATTTTTTCAGCACTCGTTGTATTTATCCAACTCGGCAAGCCTGGGTTGAATAAATGTACAACTCGTGCTGAAAAAATCATCATTTTTGCAACTTGTGGCATAATAGTAGTTTACGCAACAAGGTGCAGAATGAAGATTTTTACAGCAGATAATTACGACGAGTGGTGTAAAATCGAGTTCTGCACCGAGTTGCGTACAACGTTTTTTGCACCTTCATAAATTACCACTTGAGGATAGTTTTTAACTAAACTTTTTCATCAGACTGCACACTGATGTTCATAGCCATGATTAAGGAAGTCTGATCATAGCAGATTATACTGTGCAGTTGTCACATTTTTTCAAACCTGCGTCCAGAAAGCATCAATAAGTTGATCAAAACTGAAAACAGTGCTGTAATGGTTCATTACGCAACGCAAATCAGTGCTGTAATGAACCATTACAGCACTGTTAATTTGGTGTGGGAAAGTAGGCCTTTTCCTGTCAGATTTGCGTGAGGTAAAATGGCCTTTAAAAAAGAGAAGTTGCAAAAATAATTATTTCAGCACTGCAAAAAACGTTCCGTTTCATATTTTAGTACAAGGCAGCGTGCATCGTATTAACACATTTTTATATTAATATCCTAATTTTTTGCATGGGCCGTAACGCACGATCATATTTTCCTTTTCATTAGAGCATTGTGAACGGCACCTAAACATTTTTAAAATAAAGTATTAAAAACACCAACGAATGGAATAAAAGTAGAATAAACTATTTCTATTAAGGGATTTCAGTTTCTAGTTGAACTTGAACTTTGCTGTGGCTTTCATTAAATATACACAGTTCAAAATTTTAAACATATTCGAAAAATGGTCTGAACTCTGGAGCATCTCACGACAAACACATTTTCAAAAACTCACTATCGAAATGCAACTTTATTCGAAGGCGATTATGGATATCAAAACATGATATCAACATTGCAACGCCTTTTCTGCAATGTGGCACTCCAACTTTGTACAATGAGAGGCAAATTCGAACACCAAATGTTGTGGAACAATCGTATGTAGTAGGTACTAAATCGTAGATCTTCTATACTAGCGTTAGATAAAACATCAACAGTCTAGGTAGATCATTATTGTTAATTTCCTTCTGTATCCAAAAAAAATACTGAGCGATTCCGCTTTTCCTGCTAAAATTTCAGCGGATGTTTTGTTGTTGTTACTCCATACTGCATATAACGGGCATTTCAAAATATCGGCGGCTTAAAATGACGTTTCCATTGGAAAGTCATTGGAATGATATGGGAAATTTCGTTAAGCTTGGCTTAGCGTAAGCCGTCGCCTTTATTTGCTAAACCGGTGTGAAGAAATGCAAATATTTAAACCTGGCTTAAGAATTTGGCTTAACTTTAAGTGCGGTTTAAGATAAACCAGGCTTACGTCGTTAAGCCGGGTAGGTGAAGAAATCGGCCCTTAGAGTGCATTCAATCCCCTTAGGGCCGATTTCTTCACCCGGGCTTAAATTTTAAACCATGCTTAGCAACATTTTAAGCCGGGCTTAACTTTTTTTTCAATTTCTTCACCTCGGCTTAACCACTAAACCCGGTTTAATAAAGCTACGGTTTACGTTAAGTGTGGCTTATTTTAAGCGGCGCTCTGAGGTGGCTTAGCAGCGCTAAGCCAGGCTTAAGTCGCAAATTGCAGAGTTTGGGTTTCTTCACCTGCTTCATAAATAAATTTTTGAAACGGCAGAAAATATTTTTAAGAAACATGTATATTTAGGAACGATAAAATTGTAAAACGTTTGGTTATGGATAGAGACGATGATAAAGAAAATGATAACCTATAGCCGGCGGGTCGTCAATATTTATTTATTTATTTATTTATTTCGTAGATTTATCTAACACATTTTTATACATAAATTTCTTCATCGTGATATGGTATTCCTTACATCGATAACTTTGGACAAGAGTACATTTAGTAATCATAACACACCGACTACAAATCAACATTGAAGGAAAATACAGACAAAAACCTTCGAAATAGCGGGTCGTTAATATGAAATATTCACATCGGGTTTGGGACAATCAAGTTTTTACATTAGATTGAAAGCCTTCAAAAAGGCACCGTGTTGATAGTTTTGGAAATTTGTCATACTGATTTGGAAGTCGAAAGTACATTTGCATTGAAGTTTCTATTTATTTTAACCCGGTCCTTCCATAATTTCAGGTCACAATAAACATTTTCGTCTCTTATGGTTCAAGAGATATTATTTTTTTACAAACAAACTTAGGATGACACTCAAAACAAATCTTCTAATACCTTTTTATACACTGATTTCTTATAAAAAACTTAGTTCAAAGCACGTTTAGCCCATCGAATATTCAACATTTTGACTCATAATTCTAAATATAAAAAGTTTTATTCTTGGTGTACTTCTAAACATGACTTATTTTGAATACCTAATAGGGTGACGTTGGATATTATTGGCAGGTTTGTCCTCTCCGTCGTGAGGGGTTTTTGTCGGCCAAAATTCCTGAAACATTGCCATTGCCAGTACAGTTTTCCAAAGTTTTGCTCAAACACCATCAAATTAGGCAAGGAATCATAATACCCACAGATACCCACGCTTTTTGCACGATTTCCTTGCAAAAACGGAGAATTCAACTTCTTACCTCGGTGAACTTAAGTTAAGTTAAGTTAAGGTTAACTTTAAGTGTGATTTAAGATAAACCAGGCTTGCGTCGTTAAGTCGGGTAGGTGAAGAAATCGGCCCTTAAACTATTAAACAAGGATAGAATGGTTTGGGAAAAATTTAAAATATGTTAATTGTAGCGATTCAATACAAAATAAACAATGACTTCTGAAAGGTGACCAAAACATCAATTTTTCAATGATTTTTGAAAAATGTAAATACGCTTTTAAATACACCAAAAACCATTTTGAGATATACAAAACAGTCCTAAATATCAGCCAAAAATATAAAAAAATTGATTTCCCTCGAAACAAAAATTACAAAAATGCTCTAACTATACCCCGTCTAGAGGCGGGGTTGGGTATTAGAGGGTTAATAGGAAGTTAAATGCATTTAATATACTCAGTGGGATTGGGCGTGAAAAAGGTTTTTTCAACATAGCGGAGTTTCAAAAACATTATGTATTTTTTCTGAAAATAATATGACGGAAACGTGTTGAATCGTTAAGTTTGATCTTAAGCGCTGTACGTGAAATCATAAAATTGAGTAATGATTTTTCTGTATTTACATGAATTATACCGGCTAGGCGACATATTTTTCTGATAAAACTCTGCGTTCCTGATGATTTCTCCAATAGGGCTTACCGTCCTAAGGTGGTCATAACTGAACTTATGATAGAACTAACGGTCTTATCACAGCATTTCTTGGTCTATGATATGGCCACGAAATCTTTTGTTGGTTCTAAGCGTTGCTTCACAGTTTTGTTTATTTGTTTACAAAAGGAAATCTCTCCGACAACAGCCGCAAATGCAAGTTTTAATGAAATGGCATATCATTATAGTGATAAAACCAATTCATGACCATTTGCATTTGCATTTGGGGTCTCCAGTTAACCTAGTGGTTAAGGCTATGGATCGCCAATCCGGAGACGACGGGTTCGATTCCCGTTCCGGTCAGGAAAATTTTCTCGACTCCTTGGGCAATGATACACTGGACTTGTCTCACAATATATAAATTCATGCAATGGCAGGCAAAGAAAGCCCTTCAATTAATAACTGAGGAAATGCTCGAAGAACACTAAGTTGAAGCGAGGCAGGCCAAGTCCCAGTGGGGACGTTGAGCCACAAAGAAGAAGAAGAAGACCATTTGCAAGTCTTTAAATGACGGTGTTTATAGCAGAAGTTATATGATAGTTTTATGGAATGCCAAAGGTGCAAAATAAAAAAACAACTACATAAAACTAGTATAGAACAACTAGCTTTTTCACATGCTCGTATAAAACCAGGATAAAACACGAATAAATCTTCAAGGCATGCTGATTGTTACTTGGGGTGGGACCTAAAAAAATGCTAATTTGGTTTTGTTATGCCCATATAGCCGAGGCGGTAAACGCACGGGTATTCAGCATGACCAAGCTGAGGGTGACGGGTTCGATTCCCGGTCGGTCCAGGATCTTTTCGTAAAGGAAATTTCCTTGACTTCCTTGGGCATAAAGTATCTTCGTGCCTGCCACACGATATACGCATGCAAAATGGTCATTGGCAGAGGAAGCTCTCAGTTAATAACTGTGGAAGTGCTCATAGAACACTAAGCTGAGATGCAGGCTTTGTCCCAATGGAGACGTTACGCCAAGAAGAAGAAGAAGAAGATGCCAAAAATTTCAGAATTTTCTTTAATAATTCCAATGAACCCAAAAGACATTGTTGGTATATTTGTACTTATTAACGTGCATTAAAACTGTTTCAAAATTTTTACATTCCATATATTATGCATATAAAGAAAAGTGTAGCAGATCTTCATTTACTGCGTTTCACGGGGCAAGTGGGACCTATTCAGAGTTTTTGTTCAAAGGTATATTAAGCCCTGTATATAAGTTGCAACAAATAAGGTAACATAAATCATAAATCTCTTATATGAATGACTATGTTTAGAGATTAAAATAAGAAGAGGTTTATGGTATCATGCATAAATTACGTAACAAATAACAAATCGCTGGGGGAAATTGAATGAACTCTAGCAGCTCATGCAAAATAAATTGATTTTTTTTATACAAAAAGCGCCGTAAAATGAAGAGACAAAAGATTTCGAAACTTGGTCTCTATATGATATAGTTGATGATTCTCACCAATAGTAAATCTGGGGTTTCGAGATTTTTAGTAATATCTTCTCCCTTACATAATTTTACGATCATTAAATCAGTAACAAATTTTGAAAACGACGTATAATCAATGGTGTAGCATTGATTATACGTCGTTTTCAAAATTTGTTACTGAAATAATGTTTTTTTTAATCATGAATTTTGAAAAGGCCATTTCCCCATTTTATTTTTTATGGACTGTTCCCGAATGCTCAAAAGAATGCTTTATGTAGCGTTAAGTGAGAAAAAAATGGAAGGCATTTGGAGAAAAACATTAAAAATTACATGCTTTTGATTTCTTTTTGTTTTACCCAAGGTTTTACTATTTTTAACAAGAATTTCATCATCTAGAGGTAATAAAGTATAATTCAACAGTAGATTACTTAACGCGTCAATTTTTATTGACTTTCGTGCTTTTTTCATCTTAGGCTGGACAAGGCGAGATGAACCCATAAAATTGTGTTTGTTTATTCTCATAGGTCCCACTTGCCCCAGATAGCGAAATGCACTGGGACAAGTGAGAGCAGTGTGCTTTTTCGCTTGAAATCATTTGCATGTACTCCAAATACTATCCTTTTTTGGTTTGTAGAATAACAAATCTATTTTGAAACGACGAATGTAGTAGAGCACGTCAATCTTATCTAGTGAATTGAAAATTACATATGAACAACAATAACGTATATGATCCATTTATGGTTGTAACAATAATGTTTTTTGTATTCAAAGTATCTGTAGGTGTGATACCTATGTTTTCTATGAAGAATTTTAGTCTTAAAAATAAATAATAAAAAAAATACTAGCTATAGGTCTCACTTGCCCCCGATTCTCACTTGCCCCGGGGTACCTTACGCCCGTTAGAGATGACTTCGAGAAAGGGGGAACCGTACATGAACACTCTCCATTGGTTATCGTTCCACCAGCTACCGTCTTAAGTTGTCCTCTCTCCCCTGGAAGCTTGAGACCTGACTAATACTATAGACTACCCGTTGGACTCAAGCTCCCGGATGAGGAGGCGGGCAAACTCAATTTGCTGTAGGTCGGTCCGCTATTTTCTCTGTAGTTCAAGTACGATTTGGGAGACCGTGGAAGTCAGGGAATCCCACTTGTCCGCCCCCGAACACAACCTTTCAACAATGTTGACCGGAGTGATGTCTCTAACGCATATCTCCTGCATACTCAATCTTAGCTCCAAGAAGCGTGGACATTCAAAGAGCACATGCTCCACGGTTTCATCACAGTCTGCGCATTCTGGACATGCGGTGCCCCGCATGTCCGAATCTCCGCAGATACCACCTAAAGCACCCATGGCTTGACAGAAAATGTGTCAAGTGAAAGTTTACCTCGTGATGGGGACTACCCGTCTATTTAGACACACTCGGTTTGAGCCTGTGTCCCTGTGTGTCCATCTACCCTTGCTGGACGAATCTCATTCTCTCTGCCACTTCAAAGTGGATGTTATGGCGATCCGTCTCTTTGACAATGCAATGCCATTATCGCCATGCTTGCCATATTCCACGTGGCTGCCAATTGCTTCAGTGAGCGCTTAGAGTTGATAGTCCAACCTATAGACACTATAGATTCCATAGACTCGCGGAGGCGAAGACAACTGTAGCCAAATGAACTGTTAGTTCGTGTAGCCAAACGAGCATGACGTAACGATTTCAATAGCGATAATGGATTACGTGACGAATATTAGCTCGGTTTACTCTAAATTCACGGCAAAACACACTAAAATCGTATTGCTCAACCATGTCTCCGCGAGTCTATGGAATCTATAGTGTCTATAGTCCAAACGCCTGTGATGACCACTGCCTGTTGTTCAAATTGTGGTTGTTTACCACCACCACCTCCGTTTTTTGGTGCGCGAGTGTCAACTGGTCGGCGTCGGTGGTGTAGTGGTAAGCGTGGTTGCCTCTCACCCCAGTCGGTCGGGGTTCAATTCCCGTCGACGCCGATGGGATTTTCTGAGACATAAAATCCGTGATCACGCCTTCCCTCGGATAGGAAGTAAAGCCGTAGATCCCGGCCCATGTGTTGATGGGTTCGATATGTAGGGTCCTCAGGTGTGGTGGCTGTCTCCCTGGGGCGTCGGAATTTAAGGCTTAGCTCCTAGACCCAGCCGACGTAAAACACAACTGGCGCCGAACGGTGCTAGTTGGCCAGAAAAAAGAAGAAGAAGAAGAGTGTCAACTGTCTCGACGTCATCCAGTCCTTTACTATGCCAATTGCGTGCGTTGCTGTCAGTTCCACTTCCTCTACCGACACGCCACATACCACGAGGTTAATGTCATTGGCAAAGTCGACCAGCTTTACGCCTGGTGGAAGTTTGAGCCTCAATACGGCATCATACGCAGCGATCCATAACACCGGGCCCAGGACGGAGCGCTGAGGTACCCCCTGTAATATTCTATAAGACAAGTGTTGTTCGGTAGATTGTATAAACAAGTATGACATTTATTTTCCCAAATTCCTAACACGGCCTGCTACAGGATACATAATTATTTCAGCCTACTACACCCCCGCGGTAATGTTGTAGCTCATTTCGCCTTCCTCGGTGTTATAGATTAGCACCCTATCACTTTATTCTGGAAGTAGCTCTCCTGTATCCTGCATAGGCTATCCGGGACTCCTAGGATGTGTATGGCGCACCCGTTGGCGGCCCAGTTGACACTGATGTACGCTTTCATTACATTCAGCGTGACGACCACGCAATATATTCCCGATCGCTTCTTTTGGAGCGCTGCGCAATCTCGGCCGTTTTCGTTACTGACCTAATAGCGTCCACCGTCGATCGACCCTTCTGGAAGCCGAACTGGTTATCCGAGAGCCCAGGCACAGACAAACAGACGTAACACTCTGATAATTCACATCGTACACCGATTTAACGGTCTTTTTCAAAATTTGATAGTTGGCCAACTGCCCAACCGTGGCACTTGCATCGTTTTTGTTCGAGTTTGACGTTTGCTCACTACCGCCACCTAGTTGGTGGTCGGCCAAACATGGGCCTTTTAGCATTGGGCGAATATGTTTCCGTGACTATGATTTGAATCGAAAAATGTTCGAAGTGTTACGTCTGTTTGTCTGTGGCCCAGGGTTATCTGGTTTCTCGGTATGGATCATCAGCCTCGACAGAATGAATCGTTGCGTTCCAACAGTTTTCCGGCGGTGTCTAGGAGGCAGATAGGTCTGTATGCTGACGGGCGCCCAGGAGACTTCCCGGACTCGGGCAGTGTAGTATTAATCTTTGCCTTTTCCACCTCTCTGGAAATTTGCATTTGTCTAGGCACATCTGCATCAGAGCCGTCTTGATGACTACTGTCGGGATATTGTCCGGACCCGGAGCCTTGTTCAACTTCGACTTCGCTATTGCGATGAGCTCGTAGTTCTTTACTGGGACGTCCTCGCTTGGGTCAGTTTGGCCATAAGGGACGCGGACAACGTTTCCACGATTTTTTGCAGCATCTCGAGGGAGTGTTCTGTAGGTGCTGACACGCCCTTCGTTTTGGCCATGACTACTCTGTAGGCATCACCCCAAGGGGTCGCGCTGGCTGCCTGGCAGATTTTCGAAGCATGCCTGCTTACGCGCCTTATTCTCTTTGTTCAGTTCCAGTTCAGCCGTCCTGTAGAGCTCATTTCGCTCCATTCTACCTTAATCGATGCGAGCTCTTTGTATCCTTTTTCTAGCTCTTAAACGGAATGCACGGAGTTTTGCAATTTCTGAACACCACCAGTATACTGGTCCATTTTTGGATAGGGTTCGTTTTGGCATTGCGGCATCACATGCACGACTTAGGGTTTCAACTAGATCATCGATGGTTAGATCGTCGGTGCGGTGTTATCCTTCATAAGCAATCGCTCTACAAATGCTGGCTTATCGAAGCGCGAGGTCAGCCATCCCCGCCCGATGACCTTCGGCTGTGGCCGTATAGACCCGGGCTCCCGAAGGTCACATCAATGATGGTCTCTAAATACCGTTCCTACTGTAGATTTTTCTGTCGCCTGTCTAGTAGAGCCCGCGTTAGTCGAGCAGCTACCCCACTCAATCGCCATGACGTTGAAGTCCTCCACCGATGACCACGGGACTCAATAACCACTATCGGCCACCTTGGGGGCCTAAGAACTGTAATTGGTCAACCGGTGGTTTTCTGACCCAGGAAATAATTTCCAAGGGGCAGTGTTGGTAGAATCACACTCAAAGCACACTCATGAACCACTCCTGCGTAAGTAAACTCGCGCGATTCTGAATCATTTTCTCACGCGCGAGATTTTCATGCTAAATCTCGCTCTCACGAATCAAGCGCCGAAATCTCGTTCGCTTGTAAAACGAATCTCAATCAATTTGGACGACATCCAATCGATAGGTTTGCTTCTGTTCTATCATAGAATCCCAAAAACTTCGATGTAAATAATAAGAAAACCAAGAAATAACGCAATAAGTGAAATTTTCGGCGGTGAGTTTGGCGAGTCAAGAATCGCGCGTGAAAGAATCAAGCATGAGATTTGAGAATTTGAGTTTTTACCAACACTGCCAACGGGATGTAATCTTCGCTATTGCGAAGCCCTCGTGCGACGTGGAAATTATTTCCTGGACCGGGAAACGACCGGTTTTACAGATCACTGCTAGCTTGGTCTTATCCGCTACTAAGTTCCCGATATCGGGAAGGGAGCGGTATAGGTTCGATAGTAGGGCGATTTCTGTACTTGACTACCAGACTGATTGCTATGCTACAGTAACTGTTGTGCGGCTTTACAGTGATTCAGGTTTAGCTGTGTAACCTGCAATATCGTCGGTCGGTTCGACATCATTATAGAGGAGACGAATACCACACACATGTTTACGACTTTCTCACCTTGCTTGCAAAATAACTGAACCTCTATAAACTAGTAGACGGAATGAACTCCGTCGCTATGGATGCTCTCTTTTTGAGGCGAGATTTTTAGGGTGTTGCTTAGAACCAATGAATCGAATCTGTCGCTACGGTAGCTCCCTCTAAAGACGAACATGTTGTCCTGCTGGATCTAATATATTTTATTAGCTGCAGTTTCCTTGTATGATTTGCTTTGGTCAGATTCGATTGAATTTGAAATCAATCAATCAAAAACTAAAGCTGTTTTTTACTATTTTTATGCAAATAATCGTATCTGTCGCTACGGCCGCTCCCTTCTGGGCAAAGCTTTCTATTCTGTAAAAACTAAAGCAAAGCAGCTTTCATCTTAGTAAGAAAGTAAGCATTTCAAGATGTTCTATACTTGTCGCAGAACAACACAAAGCTGAAACAATAAAAGTAGTTAAATCAAACTAATTGAAGCATAACTCACCTTCTTCCAGTCCTCGTGCTCCCAGCAGCGGAGAGTTGTTCTTGATGTGGGTCACCATCACGGATTCATTCACCCGGTAAATCGCCGACAGCATCACCGGAGTTGTGACGAACAGCAAATACGTGAAAGCACCCAGCAGCAGATTGTGCCAAATCCCGGCACATAGCACCTTCAACCTCTTCCACGTCTTCAACGCATTTAGCTGGTCCGAGTCCAGCTGAGTGTAGGCCATCGGAATGATCAACATTACGTGGAATCCAAAGCCCTTGATTGGAACATCCTCCAGCACTGCGGCCAACCCGTGGCCCAATTCGTGCACAACACTGTTGATCCCCAATGCCGCGATGTAGTATCCAATTTCATTCAATGGCAGATTAACTCCCGGAATGAGCAAATCCAACGATACGGATTCGGCCACTGCCTTGGAAACCCCTGCGGCACCATCCGAACTCGTCTTGCCGGAACTCTTCGTATGAAAAGCGGACACAATGATTAGTAGTGACGCAAGTGGCATGAGCAAAATCGACAAGTAAACTCCTAAGCTAAAATTCAGATCCAGCAATTTCGGATAAGCCGTACTCCATTTGACAATGGATCGATTGAGAGCCGTCGTGTGCCACTGTAACCGGAGGAATTTCACCGATAAACCCGTCCCCTTTAGGAACGCCTCATAAGGATAGCGCATACAGCTCTGGAAATGTATTCGATTAATTTATATTGAACGATAATGTAAGTCGCAAACTTACCTTGAAAAAGTTATCGAAAAACAATAGGACTCCATAGATGGCCACTACCACGCCCAGGAGCAATAAAAAATCCATCGTCTACAAAATGCTCCAATTTCCCTACACAAACCTTAGCCTTTCAACACATAATTCGCCAACCAGCCGGCCGAGCAGTGATGCAATGCGGTTTTCACTATAGATTCGGGACGAAAATGATGCACTGTGGTAATGTTTTCCTGTTGACCGGTTTCTTCTTTCTCACCAACCGCACCGCCAGGATAATTTTTGATTATTTTTTTTTCTATATGCATGCACTGCTACTGACTGGCACTGCATTAACTGACTGACGAACCGAGATCAAAACAAAAAAGTTTTCATTGATCCGGCTTCTCGAGCTGGTGTTGGTGTGTGTTGTGATTAGATCGACGGTTAGCTATGTCACTAACACATTCGCAGACGTTTTACGCAGTCGACGAATATTGGCAATATCCTTATATTTTTGATATTGACTCAAATTGTTTATTGAGTTTGTGGTATTTCAATAATTGAATTAAAGTATAACACTTGTTATACAGTTTACCATTTATTTAACCCTTATGTGGCCGGCAGGGTACCCGGGTACCCAGCACCCATTTAAAATGCACGGTGTAGAAAAAAGCAAAAAGTTTGCCGGCCATATAACGGTTAATATGTTAATTATACGAACGAGGTTCCCGGTCCTTCTGCTGTTAGTAATAAGAAAATCGTGTCAAGGACTGTATCGGAAATCAACTATAAACATTCAAAATGCTCTATCTCGACGCACTGTTGATCTTTCCATTCCGGTTCTTCTATGAAATCTTCACAATATAGTTAAGTTTATAACAGCTTGAAGAAATTTGAAAAATGTTTAGTATTATTGAAAATATGGTTCTATGAGTGTACCACACAAAATAACAATCTGTACAAACTGCCTTTTTCTTAAATTTTTAAGGTTTCAAACATTTGTAGCAAAATAAATTTGTTCGGGGAAAAATCTGGAAAACAATGACTATTACTAGCAGTTATGTACACATAACATATCACTCAAAACCGACTTTTAAAATTCTTATTTTGGATAGAAAAACCTCCAACATTAAGAATATAATCTATCCTAAAAACACACCTACTTTTTGGTCGAACTTTGACGCTCTGTTTTAAATATCTTCAGAGGATATAAAATTCCGTTCTCTGGTAAAACTACCTCTTCAATAGATTTAAATACATACCCAATCGAAAAAAATGCAAATTTTCAACTTTATGTATTTTTTATTTGCGCAGTCGTTCTTTGAAGACGCATAAAAAAAGAGTTCCGCGAAAAATGACCATTTTTTCATTTTTAAGAATTGTCCTAAACTGCGGAGGGAATTTTTCTTGATAAAAATAATTTTCCTATATCATGAGCACTCTGGAAAAGAATATATTTGCGAAAAAATAAGAGAAAAAATTGCATATTTTCCCAAAGTTTTCGCAATTTTAAATTTTTAGGGGGTGTTCAAAATTTTAAAAACATATGTGCAATCTTTGAGATAAAAGTCCAAGTTAAATGATTATTTTTTGAAAATGAGAACTGCCATTTTTTATTTAAGAGATTTTTATAGTATCTCCAAAAATAAAGTTATGTTTATTTCGAACAGATAGGCATCGAGATAGGCCAAGAAATTTCTGGCTATCAGCGTACTACCCATAACATATTTTACAGCTCCTTTTGTCCACTAGGGCACTACGTGAGCGATTCCAATTGGCGGCTGCACTTACACCAACACTTACACTTTGTACAGCGCCTAATTGTATTCTATTATATTCTTATTCTACTATATCGAACTGGTTTTGCCTTTGTGCTGCTTTCACTTTTCTACCCTTTCCTTATGGAAGAATGATGAGCACGATGATGAAATGATGTGTGGCTGTTGTTCCTTTTCCTGTTCGATTGGGGGTCGTCCATTATGGATTGCCGCTCGCTGATATCCAATTATCCGGGTCCGTTTGAGCTATGAGAGCTCAGAAGAGGGTCAAGTGCCAGCTGCTCTCGGGGGGAAGACCAACTGACGAAGTGCCGGGGCTGGGATCGAACCTATGACCCGCTGCTTTTTCGTTGTAACAATTCTTTTTTTTTCTTCACGGAGACAAATTTCGTTCGTTTGAAACAAAAATGTTCATGTTTATTCGGTAAACTGATAAAATATTTAAAACTAAAAAAATAATTTTTAAAACTAAATCAATTACATATTAATTTCTACAATACCCATTTAAACAAAACTCTCAAGTTCCAGCTGCAGCACCAAACAAGATTTCCTCTTGCAAAAAAAGTCAAGTTTCACCAAAAGTTTCCACGAAATCCCATTGATTTCGGAAGCGTATGTTATCTACATGATGTTGGCATTGAAAGTGCCACGCGGGAAGTGGGTTTTCCTAGAGAAGGAAAAGACTTTGTAAATGTAATTGTAAAACAAATATTTCCGTAGGGCCGACCTGCCACAAAAAAAACATTTTCTTTTACATTTGTTTCTAACATAACCTGTCAGAAGATGCATGTTTGTTTCAAAAATAGATTGAATTTGCTTCAAATGTGACGTTCGATTTGCTCCAAACAGTTTTATTTTTGTTGCCAGAACAAATTGACAATTTATTTGAGTTTACCTGAAATATTTTTGATTTTACCATCCTTTTTTCTGCGTGTACTGGAATACCATAACATTCCATTTTCTCATATAACCCTCCTTTGATTAAACACTCTGGTTAACTGCGATAAATGATATGGTGTCATAAGATGTTTGAACCACAGACAAACAGACGTCTCACTCTACCCACTTCCCATCGTTTCCTTTTTTAACGGACTATTCAAATACAGTCCGGACCCGCTGGTTGGGGGTTTAAGGACAGACTTGTTAGAGTCCGAAAATGGTCGCCACAATGGTCGACTTTGACACCTACTCACGATTTCGAGGGCACAAACTTCGTACTGCCTATTGATTTTTCAAAGATATTCGATATTCTCCACAATATGTTGAGCTATATATTTGCGTTTATCTTACTTTCCTGTCGAAATTCTCAATTATTTTTCTACACGAAGACCAGTGAAACATCTCAGGAAACAGTGGCAAAGTGAATAAAGGCGAATACGTTGATCCATACCAAATTCAAATCGCGATTACGAACATCTTACGTAAGAATACCAATATTTATTCCAATTCAAGACATTCTAAAAACAGAGCATGTCTTTTTTGACATTTACAGACGTGAACTATTTTATCAACACCGGACATAAGATACACCAAGGCAAATTGAAACGGGTGGGATGAGATGAACCAGTGAGTTAACGTAATGTTATCCAAGGTTAGAACCATTTGATTACCATAACACATACACGGCATACAATAAGACAAGGTAGGCTATTTGTTGGCGGGCAGCCAACTCAGAATAAAGACGGTCCAAGTTTTTGAATAACAGCAACGTATATTAAAAACTTCCTATAACAATATATAATGTTTGTTAGAAATGGGAATCATAACTATTGGAATAGACTGACGTTTAGTGCTTTATTCTGATTGTATATGGTTGTTTTATGTTGCAGCAAAGTATATAGAGCAAAATGACCTGTGAAATATACGCGATACGATAACTAAATGTTCCGGTTTTCAACAGTCCAGTTAAGGAACTTTATCCTTTCTTGATAGCTACAACTCTTGCACAATTCCAACAATCACGCAAAAACGGCAACGCTCAAAAATGTGTTCGGCCTGCACATTTTTAGTAAACATCTATGCCGCACATGACTGTGTTGGAAACACACATTTTTTTAAAATTGCTCGTACGCTCACATGAGCATGTATTTTGCAATAATTTCGACATAGCAACCTCACTGGGTTTATAAACCACCTTCAAATACCGAAAAATATTGATATTTTGCAAAAATGTGAGCGTACGAGCAATTTAAAAAAATGTGTGTTTCCAACACAGTCCCTGTGCGGCATGGGCGCTACTCAAAAATGAGAGTTTTTATTTTAGAGAGATTTTCACCTCAGCCTATGACGTAACCTACTCAAAAAAAAGGACTTGTCGGTAACTATTTAATTTTGGCCAAATCAAGACCTATCTTACCACGAATTAAAGATAATCAATTCAAAGTTATTAATTCTGTGGATACGATTTACTGCGTGGAGGTTTATCGTGTTCTAGATTTGATTGGGAAAATAGAATATTAAATCTGGATTTCATTTAAGCATCAAATATCACGCACTCGTTATCCCAAGTAAAAAAGGTAGTTTTCCTAGTTTTAGATCACTATAAAACTTATTTATGCAATTCAGTATCATAATTTACATTTTATCTAACTCATTTTGGTATCATAATGGCTATTTTTTCCGAACTGGTTCATTATGCAACTGAAATGAGTTGCATAATGAAAAATAGTTGTAGAATGTTCATAATGCAACTCATTTGAGTTGCATTATGAATATTATGCAACTCAAATGAGTTGCATTATAAAAACATCTTTGCATAAAATTTCCATACAACTCGATTTTTTTAGCACTCTTCGTATTTATCCAACTCGGCGAGCCTCGTTGGATAAATGTACGACTCGTGCTGAAAAAATCAACTTTTTGCAACTCGTCACGTAAATAACTATAATAATTCACTTTGACTCCGAATTCAGCATGAGCATTTGGCAAATCAAACCACCTTTTTTCCTGGTCTATTGTTCGTGGCTTTCGACGAACGTCAGTGAAGTATCTTGACATTGTTCCCCAAGCTGTTGAAGTTTCGATTTACCACAGTTACCACGTTCGCAGGTTCCTGGCTTACCAATCCATCGCGTCGAACATCGAGTACTGCTAACTTCGTAGCCGGACGCTCGTAGATTCCACTGCTGGTCTGAACGGTTGCTGTTCTGACTTGGTTATCCTTGCTCGTTTTGATAGCGATGACACGCCCGAGAGGCCAGCAGTTCCGAGGAAGTCCAGGATCTACTACCACCACAACATCATTCATACTAATCGGTTCGATCTTATTGAACCACTTAGATCTTTTGGTCAGCTCCGGAAGATAATTGCGCAGCCATCTTCGCCAAAAAAGATTCGCCTCTGCTTGTGAGGCTCGCCATGCTCGTCTCAGAGAACGACTACTATCGTCTAGGGGTGCTGCAGGTTTCAACCCGCTAGAGGACCCCAACAAAAAGTGGTTCGGGGTTAGAACTGGAGCATCAGGGTCATCTACAGGCACAAACGTCAACGGTCTAGAGTTAACAGTATTTTCTGTTTCGATTAGTGTGTTGCGCAGGGACTCATCGGACGGATTACGTTGAAGTTTCATCTTCTGTAGGCTCGTTTTCACCGAGCGGACGAGTCGTTCCCAACAACCACCCATATGTGGAGACGCAGGTGGCAGGAACTCCCACTCGGTATGAGGACTCACAATTTCTCGTATAACACGCTCTTGATTCATCTCCTTCAATGCTGCTTCCAGCTCTTTACTAGCCGCAACGAAATTAGTACCACGGTCACTGAAGATTCGAGTCAGTACACCCCGTCTTGCCATAAAGTTTCTTAGCGCCATGATGCACGAGTCAGCGGTAAGATAATTTGCAACTTCTAGATGAACTGCCCGTACTGTTAGGCAGGTTATAAGTACGCCCCACCTTTTTTCGAGCCTTCGTCCAACTGTTACATACATAGGACCAAAATAGTCCACGCCGATGAACGAGAATGGCCTCGTGAACGCTGCAAGCCTTGCCGCTAGTAAATCACCCATCAACGGAGGGACTGGCGCAGCACGCTGGTTTCTACACTGTTGATAACTTGTTCGAACACTTTTGCATATCACTCTTAGCTTTGGGATGTTGGTCCTTCGAGCCGGATACGGCAGAGCAACTAATAAAAGAGGAAAAGAATCAGATTGATCGCCTAAAATTGAATTCATTGTGTGAGATTGGTTTGATCTTCGTTTAAATAAATCTTATCGATATTTAATTGCAAAGCGTCAACTAACCTCAAAAGAGAAAATGACGCAGAAAAGAAAAAAAAACGTTTGGAAAAAGGCGCGTGGGTCGTTAATACATGAGTGAGAAAGAGGCACGCGGGCTACTGAAATCCAATGAGAATCTCCCATAAATCTAGTGTGAATACATTTTAAGGTTAACATGCGGGTTAACGTCATCTGATATGAAAAAGAAGTGACGTGTGGGTCACACAAATCCTATAAGACAAAAACAAAAGTTTTGAAAACGGCGCGTGGGTCGTTCATACATGAGTGAGAAAGCGGCACGCGGGCCACTGAAATCCAACGAGAATCTCCCATAAATCTAATGTGAATACATTTTGAGGTTAACATGCGGGTTAACGACATCTGATTTGAAAAAGAAGTGACATGTGGGTCACACAAATCCTATAAGACAAACATTTAGCTTGTGAGGAAAATTGATGTTTTTTAATCATATTAAAAACAATATTAATATATTGATAATATCATCTATAATCACCCAGGTTCAATCATGATAAACGACGGCGAAGGTAACCAACCAATTATAGTGGTTCAGTCGGAGCAGGAACGGTTTGAGATGCAACGTGATCATGCGGTCGCAAGGATGAGATCTATTGTCAACAACATCGACGCCTACAAGAACGATGTTTGTTCCCTAGAAACAAGAAGGGAAATGTTGAAGGAGTGCTACAAGAGCTTCGATCAAGGACAGAGTTGGTTGGAGCAATGGTTTCCAGAAGAATTTGAAAAACGTGAAGAGATCGATCTACAGTACGTGACTGGCTTGGCACTGTTTGAAAGAACAATAGCAAGCAAGAGGGCAGCGTCCGCATCATTTGGGAGAGATAATGTGCGACTCCCTTCAGTTGATTTGCCCATATTCGCCGGAGCTAATGAAAATTGGCTCGAATGGTACGACAAGTTTAACGCTTTAATTCATAATCGCCCATCTCTCGCTGTAATCCAAAAGTTTGAGTACCTGAAGCTGTCCCTACGTGGGGCAGCTTTGGCAATCATTGACTCGCTTCCTACCACTGACACAAATTACGACATCGCATATGACTTGCTGGTCAAAAGGTACAACAATCCGAAATTGTTAGTACAGAAGCACACGCGAGAGCTGTTCGAGTTGCCTCGGGTCGAGGATGAATCGGCCAGTGCATTGCGGAAATTATTTGATTCTGCTCGGAAAAATCTACGATGCCTACAAATTCTGGGACAACCTGTGGAATCCTGGGACGCAATGCTTATTCACCTCATGGCAAACAAACTCGATGTGACGACGCGCAGAGAATGGGAATCATCAGCATCCGGAACAACCCCGCCGCCTTACGACCAACTGGAGCAGTTTATCTACGACCGATGTCAGATGTTGGATTCCATGCCGACAAAGCGAAAAATATCTGCAGATCCACAGGTTTATTCGCATAAAAAAGTTCGATCGGAAATTCGTTCTATGGCCGTTAGAACGACACAGCAAGGATGCATCGCGTGTGGAGACGAACACTACATCGGAAAATGTCACCGGTTTGAACAGAAGTCGTTGGAGGATAAAGTTAAGCTAATTAAACGCTTCATGCTATGCTTTAACTGCTTGAAACCCAATCACAGCGCAGAACAGTGTCGCAATCGTGGATGCTTCAAATGTGGAGGCAAACATCATACCTCAATCCACCGTGAGAAGTCAAATGCCCAGAGATCAAGCAATCAAGAATCCAGTCAGATTGAACGCAGTGAGTAGATTCAAATCCTATTGGAACATGAACAACCGCAATGAAACTGCTTTGTTATTTTTTCTTTTTCAAAATAAAATTTCGCAGACCATCAAGTAATGTGTAATTATTCGTCCAGCAAATCACTACTTCCAACAGCGTCCGTCCTAATATCAGCTGGTGATGCTGCTCCCATTTCATGTCGTGCGCTGTTAGACACAGGCTCGCAGACTAATTTGGCCTCTTCTGATGTCATTAAGCGTTGTGGCGCCAGAACAACAAATGCTTCGGAAAGAGTTCTTGGATTCGGGAACATGCCTCACCGATTGGACCAGAAAGCATATATTACCATTAAAGCAAAAGCTTCGGATTATCAAAAAACGATCCCGGTATTGGTGACAGACATAATTACTAGTCCACTACCGCAACAGGACATTGATATTGCTGATTGGGATCTATCACAAGTAAATCTGGCCGACCCTGAGTTCTATCTAAGACGCCCAGTAGATTTGTTACTAGGAGCTGCAGTAATGTTCGATATACTGAGGGATGGGAACACAAGACTATCCCAGAACCTTCCGTCCATTCAAAATACTGCTTTTGGATGGCTAGTCGGTGGTGATATCACCCGTATGAATATGAGTAGAGAGGTAATTTTAACCTACATTTGAAGAATCAAACAGAAATAGGACTATTTGGATTTTTATAGGTCACTCGATTCATGAACGGAAATGTAATCAACTTGCACGTACGAGAATGGACGGACGAAGAGGCTCTCTGCGAGCAACATTTTATCGGCACTACTGAACGAGATGCTAATGGACGTTTCGTGGTTCGGCTACCATTTAAACAGAACCCTAAACTATTAGGTGAATCTCGAGTTACAGCGTTAAATCGCCTTTTCCAATTGGAAAAAAGGTTTCATAGAGATCCCCAACTCCAAGAGGAATATGTCTCATTCATGCAAGCTTACCTCCAACTCGGCCATATGCAGTTGGTCGAACACGATGAGTTGACAACAAAAGAGTCAACATTTTACTTCCCTCATCACCCCGTTCTGAAGCCTGAAAGTGCAACGACTAAACTTCGGACGGTTTTTAACGGTTCGGCCGAAACTTCTAGTGGGCTATCATTGAACGATGTACTAATGACAGGACCTACGATTCAATCTGACATATTCGACATCCTCTTGAGGTTTCGTTGGCCCAAGTACGTGTTCACGGCTGATTTAAAGAAAATGTTCAGGCAAATCGTAGTAAATCAAAAGGATCGGTTGCTACAGTTGATAGTATGGCGCTTCTCTCCCAACGATGCAGTTGGTACATATTGTTTGAATACTGTAACCTATGGTACCTGTTCTGCCCCCTTTCTAGCAGCACGATGTTTAAAAGAGCTAGCAAGACAGTTCGCAAACCAGTACCCCGAAGCCTGTGAAGTATTAGAGAACGATTTTTACATGGATGATGTTTTGACCGGACTAAACAATCTGGAGAAATTGATTTTGATTAAAAAACAGCTCGACGTAATTCTCAGCAGTGCAGGTTTTGAACTGCATAAATGGGAATCCAACATTCCGATAGAAGAACCGAACGACAAATTCGTCAAGATTTTAGGGCTTCGTTGGAATCCTCAACGGGATACAATTGGATTCGCTACCGAGATAACTAATCACGAAACAATATCTACAGATGTGATATACTTGTCGTAGTTCGTTCACAATTGTCTCATGATTACAATGGTGATATTTTACATGGTAGTTTTGCACGATTAACCTTGTAACGCAATGATCCTCGACTTCGAGTCGAGTCAAGTACAAGACACTGAAGACGACCTTACAGTTGAGGTCGAAATACGTATCTGTCAAAAGATGCAAATTCTTAGTGGAATTCAAAGGAACAGTACTTAACGCGATTTTCTTTTTATTTAGTCTGAACTCTTCAAATTTCCATAGAAGACGAGTTACGTATCGACCGCTTTCGGTTCGGTACATCGTTTGCAAAATTGTTTGTGCTCGTTGATCCTCAGCTGACACTACTAGATGCACGGGTTGGAAATACCCATGCTTTCAAGCGAGAAATACTCCTGCATGGCACGATGTAGATTGTTGTCGATATTCTCACAGCACGTATGTGCATTCCATTCATGATAACCACTGAATTCGCCACCATCTGCACCACCGTGGACAATCCATCCAAGACGGCTTTTTGTAGCAACCGGCTCAAACATGCCTCCTTCCCGACCCTTCTGTGGTAACCTAGATGTGTGTTATTACTTCCTATCAGAAGTCTGGGTTGAACATCTTCATACGATTCAGCTGGAACTTCTTGAAGATGATGATATTGTTGAACAAGATCCTCCATACATAGAGATATTGACGGAGAAGTCCGAGGTTTGGAACTGTGTGGACTTCTCGCAGATGATACTTTTTAGAAGTTCCTGCTGTACCAGAGATCTCGAGTTCGGGAACGTTCAAAAATTACGTCCAACTTTTGGGGGAGGGGGGGGTCTAGGAAAGTGTGACAGTACGTGTATTTGGTATAGGAAAATAGCGTGACAGAGGGGGGAGGGGGGGGGGGGTCTAGAAATCCCGAAAAACGATGGACGTAATATTTGAACCTTCCCTTCTACCTTTTTCAAGTCGGTGCTTATCGCCAGTCCATTTTAAGCATATGGGCTCTAGTTCACCGTTTAGGTTTAGTTCTTCAGCGAGTTGCTCATCCATCAAGGTGAATGCAGACCCATCGTCTAAAAACGCGTAAGTTTTGACGATTTTACCACGTCCATACAACACGGCTGGTACGACCCAGAATAGCGTTTTGGTAGAGGATTTGTGATAGGCATTGCAGTTCCTTTCATTCGAGGTGGTCTCGCCTGTAATGGGAGTACCTGATGGAGACTTTTGGGGTTTCTCCGATGTTCCGCTGGTACGATGTGTGTTGTGGAGCAGTGGATGATGCTTGAATGCACAACCGCCTTGGCCACAAAGTTGTTGCAGTTTACAGACACCCTTATGCCTTTTCAAATATTTTCTACACATACCAGACTCTTTAATTATCGTCCACCTGGAGTTGTAGGTGAGATCCAAGAATCGCTGGCACTTTGTTAGTTCTAGGCAGTTGCCTTCACATACGGGACATAATGATGATGACGATTTTGGTATGGTGGACGCGGCGTCAGATTCAACCTGTTCATCACTATGCACGTTGAGAAAAGCTGATCCCTTCTTCTGAGTACGAGTACTTTGGAGCGACGCTATTGGGCAGACAGTCTCAGCAAGGTCATAAAGCCAATCAGCGAGCAAGGAAAGATGGACTACCGCGAGAGAACGACGATGCTTAGCCCAATCCAGTTTGATTGCTGGCGGCAGCTTATCTACAAGCTCTCGTAGAAGAACAACGTTGTATGAATACTCTTGCAGTTCACAGGCCTCGATTGTAGCGCAAAGGTTCTGCACTGACAGCGCGAACTCGACAATACTGTCAAGCTTATCCACTTTCGGACTCGGAGTGTCACTGATCTTCGCTATCAAATTGTGAACGATGACTTCTGGATTTCCGTAAAGCATTTTCAGTGTAGTAATGATTCCCTGGACATTGGAAGGATGCATTAGCCTACACTTCACTGCTTCAAAAGCCTTTCCCTTGAGGCATTTTTGGAGCCGTAAGAGGTTTTCCTCCTGTGTGTGACCGCATATTTCCGTTGTGGAGTTGAACGTTGAGTAAAATAACGGCCACTCTTCTGGAGAACCACTGAAGATCGGTAGTTCGCGCGAAACCGCCTGCCGAGCAGCAACGTGGCTCTGCGATAGGTTGTATTCAAACCCAGATTGCATCTGAGGACGCCGCGGAGTTGATCGTTGAATTGGATCAAAATTATGTACACTGGAGTTTGCAAATCGTATGCTTCTGGCTGGAGCTCTGCTGCTGTTCTGAGCACTCTGTCTCTTAGCTGATATTCCGCTGCGAAAGTCGTGGGGCACCGTAAGATCGACAATGTTAGCTGGTACGGCCGGCGCTGGTTGTAAAAGAAACGTATTTTGCTGCACTTCTGATGGTGGTAAACGATCATTTGGTGCTTCGCGTTGCAGCCAAGAGTTAGCCTTCTCACTGGCCGTATCTTCTCTTATGTCGATGTCGGATGTCAACGACGTTTCGCTGGCGATTTCCTTCAGCAATTCGAATCGTTTTTGAAGATAATCCTTTTCTTGAAGCTTCCTTTCTTCATCCAATCTCTGTAGTTCCAACTGGATTTGGTTGTGTCTTGTATATGTTTTCGAACTTGCAACCCTCGAAGACTGACTTTTGTTGTCCACCAAACCTTGACCCTTTGTGTTCAGTGGATTGCATGGAGGCGATCCCAGCGGTGCTGTCGAAGACGGTTGGTGTACCAACGATGGCATCGGGACACTACATGACGGCAGCGCTTGTGGTCCTACAGAAGATCTTTCAGCTACTGCGACGGCAGCTGATGGTATAAAGCTGATGGTATGTCAAGGAAGCTTGTTGGTTTAACTGTAAAACCTCCGTAGGATTGAGATTTGGTGGCAGCGCTTGAACAAGATTAGACATCACTGGAAACGAACTCGAAAAAGCTGGTTGACTCGATGAACTGAGAGGAGTGCATGAAACTGGCGGGGCTATCGGATTTCTAGGCAGCATAACGTAGGGGTAAGGATATGTACCAGGGGGTCTATACATTGGTATGGCTGATGGTCCAGCTGTTACTGGAGAGATTTGTGACCAAGACATGTTCACGTACTCGAGGGGTACCGTACTTACAGGAGCTGTAGATGGAGCTACCACAGACAAACAGACGTAACATCTTGAACGATTTCCATGGAAATCCATCGCCCAGCTCACACTACCGTCACCTGGTGGAAAAGTTGCACGAATCACTGTGTTGTGCAATATCGTCCACAGAAAGCGCTAGTGTGAAACGTCAAACGCATAGAAAAACGATGCGCGCGCCTTTGGTTGTGAAAGCCACAACCAGAGATGTCCATATCCTCAGTGTAGGAAAGAGAAATAGAAAATACACCACTCACGCTGTGTATCTCAACAGGAGCCCGTCTCTTATATGGGGCCGTCCATATACCACGTGGACAGCTTGGAGGGGGGAGGGGGTTAGCGAAAAGTACACGCTTGTCCACGGAGAGGGGGGTGGGGGTTCGTCAAATGTCCACGTGGACAACATTGACATAAAAATTAGGAAACAAGAATCTACAAATGAAACAAATTATGTCGCATTAATGATGAGATTATCTTCAACAGTTCTTTCATACATTTTATTTTATCATACTGTCTTTTAGTTGTAAGTTACTTCTTCAAGGAAAAAAAATCATGGTATTGATTTACAGACTAATTAGTTTTAAATCATCAGAATTTCTAATTACTTAGTTTTCTTCATCGAGAAATATTCTGGAGATTTAAAATGGAGTGTAGACCATGCAAATGTTGGTGTTTCAGTCAGAAAAATTTCATTGAATTTCTGTATGGATTTTTAAGTTCCATATCAAATTTTTAAACTACTTCGAAGTTTCAAAATACATGTAGGGATTTGCAGGCCTATCTCAAAAACTTTTTTTTTGTAGGTTCCTTTAAAATTTAAGATGTTTCCAATGGATATTAAAGTCTAAACCTCAGCAATACAATTTAGTTGCTGTAAATCTAGTTTTTTTGTAAGATTCTAAGCAGTATAATCTTATCTCAACAAAAATCTAAGATTTAAACTTACCTATACCTATCTCAACGAAACAATCAGACAATCATAGATTGAACAAACATTTAAAAAAACACCGTCCTCAAACAGAGGCTGTACGGACTAAACATTGAACTATCATTAACATATTAACTAATTAACTAATATTAGGCGATGGACATTACACGAAAAACACCCAATGAAGAATTTTCCGTTTGACGAAAATTTTTCAATCGAACCCATTAACCCTTTATAAGGCAGTGGCAAATATATTGCCACCTACTGTTTGTATTTTTTTCTGTTTTATAACAATTTATTTCGAACTCTTTTTTTTGGTTTACGCAAAATTGGGATTACTAACAACGCCTGGTATTTTCTTGGTAGTAAACAAAGCTTTAACAACAATTTAAGAGCCATTTGTAGTCTCAAAAATGGCTAATTTTGACCGCGTGAAGAAAATTAGCTCAAACTTATTGTAAAATTATAGATTTGGTAAATATTTTAAGAAATGTAATCATGTATACAGGGTGTTTGTTTCCGGACTTCAAATAATTTGAGGGCAGATAGGTCTTAATGAGATATGAAAAAGTGCCCAAGGAACATGGGGTCGCAAATCACTGCTAAGTGAGTTATTCAAAATTCTATGATTTTTAACATGCAAAACTTCAAAAAATTGTATCTCAGCTATCTTTGATCAAAATCTCAATCTTTTTGCATGAATTGAAAGCCTGAACCATTGTGCTGTTATGCTTCTTGGACAAAAACTCGATCTAAAGTGATTAACATGCTTAAATTTTGGAAAATTTGCGGCAAAAGCCGAAAAAATACTCTTTTTTTAGGTATTTTTGTTGTTATTTAATGAAAACACGTAGTAAAATAGAAAAGTGATATTCTACAAAAGATTGTTTATGTTGTTTTCTACCAAACTCTCTTTGAGACCAACATTGAATTTTTTGTAGTTTGGCCACAATAAATAATTCTAAGTTAGGTAAGAAACTCATCGAATTGCGAAAAACATCGCCCCGATTTCATTCAACCGTGCTTTGGCAGCACTTCCCGTTCGTGTGCCTGCTGTTTAAGCTGCTAGTACACAGGGTCAAATATTTGTCCAAAAAGAAACCAATGCTCAAACATCTTGTTTGACTCGATCGAATTTTCATTAGTGTCAAACTGATGTTGTTTCTTGAGTTCTTTCCTTGACAAATATTTGACCCTGTGTACTACTGGCCTTACTCTCCCAACAGCAGGCAAGAGAAACTATTGCAACGCACATGAATAGCCAAACACTGCCACACAACCAACCAACTCGTCCTGATTGGTGTTATGTTTAGTCGTGCATAACATACATTGCACCAATCTGGGCGAGTTGGTCGTTCGGGTGGAGAGCCGGAGAAGTTTGTAGCCACGACCATGCCTCTGTTATTGTTGATGTGGGGAGTGCGCACAGTTTAAAGCGGCGCATCGAATTTCCGCTATGGCGGAAAGCAATGCGGAGGTTGCGTGCGAGAGGACGCGCGCAAGATTTTTAAAACATTGATATGCTAGTAGCGATACTAATGTTGGTCGCCGAGAGCAAGACGAGCTGCGTGGTGTTTAAATTCCTTTGCCGAGTTGGGTTTCCTTGCACTCGCAGTCAATCTGCGGTGCTATTCAGATGGGCTGGGGTTATGCTGACGAAGTCAGATATTATTTTATTGATTTTAAATAAGTAATTCAATAAATAATGCCATAATAAATTACAACATTAATGTATGCTAATATGCTAAATAAGCTGTGATTAATCTTTTTTCTGGCATTACGTGCCATCGGGTACACAGTCTGTTCTGTACTATTTAAGGTATGAATGGGTGATATTAAGGTGGATTATTGCGGAGAGTTGGGGTTTTTAAATGAATATTTGAGAACTTTAGAAGATATTGGGGGCATTGTGAGGGAAGTTAGGTCCTTTAAATAAGTGTTCGGTAATTTTAGGTGATATTGGAGGGCATTCTGAGGGAAGTCGGTTCCTCCCAATAAGTGTTCGGTAATTTTAGGTGATATTGGGAGACATTCTAAAGGAAGCTGGGTCCTCCCAATAAGTGTTCGGTAATTTTAGGTGATATTGGGAGACATTCTAAGGGTAGCTGGGTCCTCCCAATAAGTGTTTGGTAATTTTAGGTGATATTGGGGGGGGGGCATTCTGAGGGAAGTCGGTTCCTCCCAATAAGTGTTCGGTAATTTTAGGTGATATTGGGAGACATTCTAAAGGAAGCTGGGTCCTCCCAATAAGTGTTCGGTAATTTTAGGTGATATTGGGAGACATTCTAAGGGTAGCTGGGTCCTCCCAATAAGTGTTTGGTAATTTTAGATGATATTGGGGGGGGGGGCATTCTGAGGGAAGTCGGTTCCTCCCAATAAGTGTTCGGTAATTTTAGGTGATATTGGGAGACATTCTACGGGAAGTTGGGTCCTTTAAATAAGTGTTCGGTAATTTTAGGTGATATTGGAGGGCATTCTGAGGGAAGTCGGTTCCTCCCAATAAGTGTTCGGTAATTTTAGGTGATATTGGGAGACATTCTAAGGGTAGCTGGGTCCTCCCAATAAGTGTTTGGTAATTTTAGATGATATTGGGGGGGGGGGCATTCTGAGGGAAGTCGGTTCCTCCCAATAAGTGTTCGGTAATTTTAGGTGATATTGGGAGACATTCTACGGGAAGTTGGGTCCTTTAAATAAGTGTTCGGTAATTTTAGGTGATATTGGAGGGCATTCTGAGGGAAGTCGGTTCCTCCCAATAAGTGTTCGGTAATTTTAGGTGATATTGGGAGACATTCTAAAGGAAGCTGGGTCCTCCCAATAAGTGTTCGGTAATTTTAGGTGATATTGGGGGGGGGGGGGCATTCTGAGGGAAATCGGTTCCTCCCAATAAGTGTTCGGTAATTTTAGGTGATATTGGAGGGCATTCTGAGGGAAGTCGGTTCCTCCCAATAAGTGTTCGGTAATTTTAGGTGATATTGGGAGACATTCTAAAGGAAGCTGGGTCCTCCCAATAAGTGTTCGGTAATTTTAGGTGATATTGGGAGACATTCTAAAGGAAGCTGGGTCCTCCCAATAAGTGTTCGGTAATTTTAGGTGATATTGGGAGACATTCTAAGGGTAGCTGGGTCCTCCCAATAAGTGTTTGGTAATTTTAGGTGATATTGGGGGGGGGGGCATTCTGAGGGAAGTCGGTTCCTCCCAATAAGTGTTCGGTAATTTTAGGTGATATTGGGAGACATTCTAAGGGTAGCTGGGTCCTCCCAATAAGTGTTTGGTAATTTTAGGTGATATTGGGGGGGGGCATTCTGAGGGAAGTCGGTTCCTCCCAATAAGTGTTCGGTAATTTTAGGTGATATTGGGAGACATTCTACGGGAAGTTGGGTCCTTTAAATAAGTGTTCGGTAATTTTAGGTGATATTGGAGGGCATTCTGAGGGAAGTCGGTTTCTCCCAATAAGTGTTCGGTAATTTTAGGTGATATTGGGAGACATTCTAAGGGTAGCTGGGTCCTCCCAATAAGTGTTCGGTAATTTTAGGTGATATTGGGAGACATTCTACGGGAAGTTGGGTCCTTTAAATAAGTGTTCGGTAATTTTAGGTGATATTGGAGGGCATTCTGAGGGAAGTCGGTTCCTCCCAATAAGTGTTCGGTAATTTTAGGTGATATTGGGAGACATTCTAAAGGAAGCTGGGTCCTCCCAATAAGTGTTCGGTAATTTTAGGTGATATTGGGAGACATTCTAAGGGTAGCTGGGTCCTCCCAATAAGTGTTTGGTAATTTTAGGTGATATTGGGGGGGGGGGCATTCTGAGGGAAGTCGGTTCCTCCCAATAAGTGTTCGGTAATTTTAGGTGATATTGGGAGACATTCTAAAGGAAGCTGGGTCCTCCCAATAAGTGTTCGGTAATTTTAGGTGATATTGGGAGACATTCTAAGGGTAGCTGGGTCCTCCCAATAAGTGTTTGGTAATTTTAGATGATATTGGGGGGGGGGGGGCATTCTGAGGGAAGTCGGTTCCTCCCAATAAGTGTTCGGTAATTTTAGGTGATATTGGGAGACATTCTACGGGAAGTTGGGTCCTTTAAATAAGTGTTCGGTAATTTTAGGTGATATTGGAGGGCATTCTGAGGGAAGTCGGTTCCTCCCAATAAGTGTTCGGTAATTTTAGGTGATATTGGGAGACAATCTAAGGGTAGCTGGGTCCTCCCAATAAGTGTTCGGTAATTTTAGGTGATATTGGGAGACATTCTAAAGGAAGCTGGGTCCTCCCAATAAGTGTTCGGTAATTTTAGGTGATATTGGGAGACATTCTAAGGGTAGCTGGGTCCTCCCAATAAGTGTTTGGTAATTTTAGGTGATATTGGGGGGGGGGCATTCTGAGGGAAGTCGGTTCCTCCCAATAAGTGTTCGGTAATTTTAGGTGATATTGGGAGACATTCTAAGGGTAGCTGGGTCCTCCCAATAAGTGTTTGGTAATTTTAGATGATATTGGGGGGGGCATTCTGAGGGAAGTCGGTTCCTCCCAATAAGTGTTCGGTAATTTTAGGTGATATTGGGAGACATTCTACGGGAAGTTGGGTCCTTTAAATAAGTGTTCGGTAATTTTAGGTGATATTGGAGGGCATTCTGAGGGAAGTCGGTTCCTCCCAATAAGTGTTCGGTAATTTTAGGTGATATTGGGAGACATTCTAAGGGTAGCTGGGTCCTCCCAATAAGTGTTTGGTAATTTTAGGTGATATTGGGAGACATTCTACGGGAAGTTGGGTCCTTTAAATAAGTGTTCGGTAATTTTAGGTGATATTGGAGGGCATTCTGAGGGAAGTCGGTTCCTCCCAATAAGTGTTCGGTAATTTTAGGTGATATTGGGAGACATTCTAAGGGTAGCTGGGTCCTCCCAATAAGTGTTTGGTAATTTTAGGTGATATTGGGGGGGGGGGGGCATTCTGAGGGAAGTCGGTTCCTCCCAATAAGTGTTCGGTAATTTTAGGTGATATTGGGAGACATTCTACGGGAAGCTGGGTCCTCCCAATAAGTGTTCGGTAATTTTAGGTGATATTGGGAGACATTCTACGGGAAGCTGGGTCCTCCCAATAAGTGTTTGGTAATTTTAGGTGAAATTGGGGGGCATTCTGAGGGAAGTCGGTTCCTCCCAATAAGTGTTCGGTAATTTTAGGTGATATTGGGAGACATTCTACGGGAAGCTGGGTCCTCCCAATAAGTGTTCGGTAATTTTAGGTGATACTGGGAAGCATTCTGAAGGAAGTCCATTCCTCCCAATAAGTGTTCGGTAATTTTAGGTGATATTGGGAGACATTCTAAAGGAAGCTGGGTCCTCCCAATAAGTGTTCGGTAATTTTAGGTGATATTGGGAAACATTCTAAGGGAAGCTGGGTCCTCCCAATAAGTGTTCGGTAATTTTAGGTGATATTGGGAAGCATTCTGAAGGAAGTCGGTTCCTCCTAATAAGTGTTCGGTAATTTTAGGTGATATTGGGAGACATTCTAAGGAAAGCTGGGTCCTCCCAATAAGTGTTTGGTAATTTTAGGTGATATTGCAGGGCATTCTGAGGGAAGTCGGTTCCTCCCAATAAGTGTTCGGTAATTTTAGGTGATATTGGGAGACATTCTAAAGGAAGCTGGGTCCTCCCAATAAGTGTTCGGTAATTTTAGGTGATATTGGGAGACATTCTAGGGGTAGCTGGGTCCTCCCAATAAGTGTTCGGTAATTTTAGGTGATATTGGAGGGCATTCTGAGGGAAGTCGGTTCCTCCCAATAAGTGTTCGGTAATTTAAGGTAATATTGAGAGGCATTCTGAGGGAAGTCGGTTTCTCCCAATAAGTGTTCGGTAATTTTAAGTGATATTGGGGAGCATTCTGAGGGAAGTCGGTTCCTCCCAATAAGTGTTCGGTAATTTTAGGTGATATTCGGAGGCATTCTGAGGGAAGTCGGTTCCTCCCAATAAGTGTTCGGTAGTTTTTGGTGATATGGGGAAGCATTCTAAGGGAAGTTGGGTCCTCCCAATAGGCGTTCGGTAATTTTAGGTGATATTGGGGGGCATTCTGAGAAAAGTCGGTTCCTCCCATTAAGTGCTCGGTAATTCTAGGTGATATTAGGGGGCATCTTAGGGAAAATGGGTCCTCCCAATAAGTGTTCGGTAATTTCAGGTGATATTGGGAAGCATTCTGAGGGTAGTCGGTTCCTCTCAATGATGGTTCGGTAATTTTAGGTGATATTGGGGGGCATTCTTAGGAAAGTTAGGTCCTCCTTATAAGTGTTCGGTAATTCTAGGTGATATTAGGGGGCATTTTAGTGAAGTCGATTCTTCCCAATAAGTGTTCGGTAATTCTAGGTGATATTAGGGGGCATCTTAGGGAAAATGGGTCCTTCCAATAAGTGTTCGGTAATTTTAGGTGATATTGGGAGGCATTCTGAGGGAAGTCGGTTCCTCTCAATGATGGTTCGGTAATTTTAGGTGATATTGGGGGGCATTCTTAGGGAAGTTAGGTCCTCCTTATAAGTGTTCGGTAATTCTAGGTGATATTAGGGGGCATTTTAGTGAAGTCGATTCCTCCCAATAAGTGTTCGGTAATTTTAGGTGATATTGGGGGACATTCTGAGGGAAGTTGGGTCCTCCCAATAAGTGTTTGGTAATTTTAGGTGATATTGGGGGACATTCTTGAGGAAGCTAGGTCCTCCCAATAAGTGTTCGGTAATTTTAGGTGATATAAAGGAGCATTCTAAGGGAAGCTGGGTCCTCCCAATAAGTGTTCGGTAATTTTAGGTGATATTGGGGGGCATTCTGAGGGAAGTCGGTTCCACCCAATAAGTGTTCGGTAATTTTAGGTGGTATTGGGGGACATTCTTAGGGAACCTGGGTCCTCCCGATAAGTGGTCGGTAATGTTAGGTGATATAAAGGAGCATCCTGAAGGATGTCGGTTTCTCCCAATAAGTGTTCGGTAATTTTAGGTGATATTGGGGGACATTCTAAGGGAAGTTGGGTGCTCCCAATAAGAGTTCGGTAATTTTAGGTGATATTGGAGGGCATTCTGAGGGAAGTTGGTTCCTCCCAATAAGTGTTTGGTAATTCTAGGTGATATTAGGGGGCATCTTAGGGAAGTTGGGTCCTCCCAATAAGTGTTCGGTAATTTCAGGTAATATTGGGGGGCATTCTGAGGGAAGTCGGTTCCTCCCAATAAGTGTTCGGTTATTTTAGGTGATATTCGGGGGCATTCTGAGGGAAGTCGGATTCTCCCAATAAGTGTTCGTTAATTTAAGTGATATTGGGGAGCATTCTGAGGGAAGTCGGTTCCACCCAATAAGTGTTCGGTAATTTTAGGTGATATTAGGGGGCATTTTAGGGAAGTTGGGTTCTCCCAATAAGTGTTCGGTAATTTAAGGTAATATTGAGAGGCATTCTGAGGGATGTCGGTTTCTCCCAATAAGTGTTCGGTAATTTTAAGTGATATTGGGGAGCATTCTGAGGGAAGTCGGTTCCTCCTAATAAGTGTTCGGTTATTTCAGGTGATATTCGGGGGCATTCTGAGGGAAGTCGGATTCTCCCAATAAGTGTTCGTTAATTTAAGTGATATTGGGGAGCATTCTGAGGGAAGTCGGTTCCTCCCAATAAGTGTTCGGTAATTTTAGGTGATATTCGGAGGCATTCTGAGGGAAGTCGGTTCCTCCCAATAAGTGTTCGGTAATTTTAGGTGAAATTAGGGAAGTTGGGTCCTCCCAATAAGTGTTCGGTAATTTTAGGTAATATTGGGAGGCATTCTGAGGGAAGTCGGTTCCTTTCAATAAGTGTTTGGTAATTTTAGGTGATATTGGAGGGCATTCTTAGGAAAGTTAGGTCCTCCTTATAAGTGTTCGGTAATTCTAGGTGATATTAGGGGGCATTTTAGTGAAGTCGATTCCTCCCAATAAGTGTTCGGTAATTCTAGGTGATATTAGGGGGCATCTTAGGGAAAATGGGTCCTTCCAATAAGTGTTCGGTAATTTTAGGTGATATTGGGAGGCATTCTGAGGGAAGTCGGTTCCTCTCAATGATGGTTCGGTAATTTTAGGTGATATTGGGGGGCATTCTTAGGGAAGTTAGGTCCTCCCAATAAGTGGTGTTCGGTAATTTTAGGTGATATTGGGGGACATTCTAAGGGAACCTGGGTCCTCCCGATAAGTGGTCGGTAATTTTAGGTGATATAAAGGAGCATCCTGAAGGAAGTCGGTTCCTCCCAATAAGTGTTCGATAATTTTAGGTGATATTGGGGGACATTCTAAGGGAAGCTGGGTGCTCCCAATAAGAGTTCGGTAAATTTAGGTGATATTGGGGGGCTTTCTGAGGGAAGTCGGTTCCTCCCAATAAGTGTTCGGTAATTTTAGGTGATATTAGGGGGCATCTTAGGAAAGTTGGTTCTTCCCAATAAGTGTTCGGTAATTTTAGGTGATATTGTGCTTCCGTCAACAACAGACGTAGCAGCAGACCACTCTGCGGTTGGCATTGATTGTAACAACGCAACGGTGGCTTTGTGATAGCAAGTGTCGGTGCTCGAACTCTTTTGTTCGCTTTGTGGCAGGACTGTAGCAGAATATGTCGAAGGCAATGATTTGCAACACGGTTCAATTTCGATTCCCCGTAGGAGCAGTACCTCCTTCCTGGGAAGAGATTGCGGAATTCATAAAAAAGTTGAATTTGGACCAAACGCAACTGGAAACGGTTTACAAAATGCCACGGGATAAATCAGTTTGCATCAAATTGAAATCATCGGATGCCTTCGAAGATGTATTGCAACGGAATGAGGAACGGCTTAAGTTCGCCTACTTCAGTGGCGCTATCGTGGAAGTGTGCATGTCTATTGCGGGAAGAATCATTTCATACGTGCGAGTGTTTGATTTGCCCCCGGAATTACCGGACAACACCATATCTCTGGCACTTGGTGAATTTGGAAAAGTGGAAAACGTAGTGAGAGAGAAATTCCCAGTCGGTCTTGGACTCGACCATGTGCAAACTGGAGTACGCGGGGTGTACATAGATATCGGAAAGGATATCCCAGCATCCCTGGAATTAAACAACTGGAAGGCGAGGATATTTTACGATGGGCTTAAGAATCGGTGTTTCGCGTGCAACAAGGAAGGGCATCGAAAAGACTCTTGCCCGCAACGGAAAGTTTGGAAAAAGAAAGAGAAGAGAAACGAGGAACTGTCTTATGCGGGAGTGGTTGAATCCGGAGTAGTATCGTTGTTGGATGAAACGGGTTCTGTAGAAAACGATATCATTGAGGAGGAATTGATTGAAGAAGAGGACACACAAGAAACAGTAGCGGAACAACAGAGGACAGAAGAAGCAGAAGAAGCGGAGCAAAGATACAGGATGCAGGAGCAAGGTCTTGTGAAAATGATGACCTCGATAAAAGAAGCGGTCACTAAACATCAAGCGAGTGAACGACGGGCCCAGTTTGCAGCGTCTGGATCCACGGAGATGCTGCGTCCAAAGAAGGCCGCCCGCAAAAGCTCAAAGTGACGTTTATTTGTAAGAACAATTGAAAAACAAAATGCTATACAATAACTGAAATTGGCTCCGTAATGTGCTCTGCACGAATGAGCCTTTTAAATAAATAATAGAAAAAAAAAGTTACCGAACACTTATTTAAAGGACCCAACTTCCCGTAGAATGTCTCCCAATATCACCTAAAATTACCGAACACTTATTGGGAGGACCCAGCTTCCCTTAGAATGTCTCCCAATATCACCTAAAATTACCAAACACTTATTGGGAGGACCCAGCTTCCTTTAGAATGTCTCCCAATATCACCTAAAATTACCGAACACTTATTGGGAGGAACCGACTTCCCTCAGAATGCCCCCTAATATCACCTAAAATTACCGAACACTTATTGGGAGGAACCGACTTCCCTCAGAATGTCCCCCAATATCACTTTAAATTACCGAACACTTATTAGGAGGTCTCAACTTCCCTAAAAATGCCTTCCAATATCACCTCAAATTACCGAACACTTATTGGGAGGGACCAACTTCCCCCAGAATGTCCCCCCATTATCACCTAAAATAACCGAACACTTATTGGGAAGACCCAACTTCCCTTAAAATGTCCCCCAATATCACTTAAAATTACCGAACACTTATTGGGAGGACCCAACTTCCCTAAAATGCCCCCTAATATCACCTAGATTTACCAAACACTTATTGGGAGGACCTAACTTCCCTAAGAATGCCCCCAATATCACCTAAAATTACCGAACCATCATTGAGAGGAACCGACTTCCCTCAGAATGCCTCCCAATATCACCTAAAATTACCGAACACTTATTGGAAGGACCCATTTTCCCTAAGATGCCCCCTAATATCACCTAGAATTACCGAACACTTATTGGGAGGAACCGACTTCACTAAAATGCCCCCTAATATCACCTAGAATTACCGAACACTTATTAGGAGGACCTAACTTCCCTAATTTCACCTAAAATTACCAAACACTTATTGAGAGGAACCGACTTCCCTTAGAATGCCTCCCAATATTACCTAAAATTACCGAACACTTATTGGGAGGAACCGACTTCCCTCAGAATGCTTCCCAATATCACCTGAAATTACCAAACACTTATTGGGAGGACCCATTTTCCCTAAGATGCCCCCTAATATCACCTAGAAATACCGAGCACTTAATGGGAGGAACCGACTTTTCTCAGAATGCCCCCCAATATCACCTAAAATTACCGAACACCTATTGGGAGGACCCAACTTCCCTTAGAATGCTTCCCCATATCACCAAAAACTACCGAACACTTATTGGGAGGAACCGACTTCCCTCAGAATGCCTCCGAATATCACCTAAAATTACCGAACACTTATTGGGAGGAACCGACTTCCCTCAGAATGCTCCCCAATATCACTTAAAATTACCGAACACTTATTGGGAGAAATCGACTTCCCTCAGAATGCCTCTTAATATTACCTTAAATTACCGAACACTTATTGGGAGAACCCAACTTCCCTAAAATGCCCCCTAATATCACCTAAAATTACCGAACACTTATTGGGAGGAACCGACTTCCCTCAGAATGTCCCCCAATATCACCTAAAATTATTGAACACTTATTGGGAGGAACCAACTTCCCTCAGAATGCTTCCCAATATCACCTAAAACTACCGAACACCTATTGGGAGGAACCGACTTCCCTCAGAATGCCTCCGAATATCACCTAAAATTTCCGAACACTTATTGGGAGGAACCGACTTCCCTCAGAATGCTCCCCAATATCACTTAAATTAACGAACACTTCCCTAAGAATGTCCCCCAATACCACCTAAAATTACCGAACACTTATTGGGAGGACCCAGCTTCCCTTTGAATGCTCCTTTATATCACCTAAAATTACCGAACACTTATTGGGAGGACCTAGCTTCCTCAAGAATGTCCCCCAATATCACCTAAAATTACCAAACACTTATTGGGAGGACCCAACTTCCCTCAGAATGTCCCCCAATATCACCTAAAATTACCGAACACTTATTTGGAGGAACCGACTTCGCTCAGAATGCCCTCCAATATCACCTAAAATTACCGAACACTTATTGGGAGGACCCAGCTTCCCGTAGAATGTCTCCCAATATCACCTAAAATAACCGAACACTTATTGGGAGGAACCGACTTCCCTCCGAATGCTCCCCAATATCACCTAAAATTACCGAACACTTATTGGGAGGAACCGACTTCCCTCAGAATGCCTCCCAATATCACCTAAAATTACCGAACACTTATTGGGAGGAACCGACTTCACTCAGAATGCTCCCCAATATCACTTAAATTACCGAACACTTATTGGGAGGAACCGACTTCCCTCAGAATGCCTCCCAATATCACCTAAAATTACCGAACACTTATTGGGAGGAACCGACTTCACTCAGAATGCTCCCCAATATCACCTAAAATTACCAAACACTTATTGGGAGGAACCGACTTCCCTCAGAATGTCCCCCAATATCACCTAAAATTACCGAACACTTATTGGGAGGAACCGACTTCCCTCAGAATTACCAAACACTTATTGGGAGGACCAAGCTTCCCTTAGAATGTTTCCCAATATCACCTAAAATTACCGAACACTTATTGGGAGGACCCAGCTTCCTTTAGAATGTCTCCCAATATCACCTAAAATTACCGAACACTTATTGGGAGGAACCGACTTCGCTCAGAATGCCCTCCAATATCACCTAAAATTACCGAACACTTATTGGGAGGACCCAGCTTCCCTTAGAATGTCTCCCAATATCACCTAAAACTACTGAGCACTCATTGGGAGGAACCGACTTCACTCAGAATGCTCCCCAATATCACCTAAAATTACCGAACACTTATTGGGAGGAACCGACTTCCCTCAGAATGCCTCCCAATATCACCTAAAATTACCGAACACTTATTGGGAGGAACCGACTTCCCTCAGAATTACCAAACACTTATTGGGAGGACCAAGCTTCCCTTAGAATGTTTCCCAATATCACCTAAAATTACCGAACACTTATTGGGAGGACCCAGCTTCCTTTAGAATGTCTCCCAATATCACCTAAAATTACCGAACACTTATTGGGAGGAACCGACTTCGCTCAGAATGCCCTCCAATATCACCTAAAATTACCGAACACTTATTGGGAGGACCCAGCTTCCCTTAGAATGTCTCCCAATATCACCTAAAACTACTGAGCACTCATTGGGAGGAACCGACTTCACTCAGAATGCTCCCCAATATCACCTAAAATTACCGAACACTTATTGGGAGGAACCGACTTCCTTTAGAATGTCTCCCAATATCACCTAAAATTACCGAACACTTATTGGGAGGAACCGACTTCCCTCAGAATTACCAAACACTTATTGGGAGGACCAAGCTTCCCTTAGAATGTTTCCCAATATCACCTAAAATTACCGAACACTTATTGGGAGGACCCAGCTTCCTTTAGAATGTCTCCCAATATCACCTAAAATTACCGAACACTTATTGGGAGGAACCGACTTCCCTCAGAATTACCAAACACTTATTGGGAGGACCAAGCTTCCCTTAGAATGTTTCCCAATATCACCTAAAATTACCGAACACTTATTAGGAGGAACCGACTTCCTTAAGAATGCTTCCCAATATCACCTAAAATTACCGAACACTTATTGGGAGGACCCAGCTTCCCTTAGAATGTCTCCCAATATCACCTAAAACTACTGAGCACTCATTGGGAGGAACCGACTTCACTCAGAATGCTCCCCAATATCACCTAAAATTACCAAACACTTATTGGGAGGACCAAGCTTCCCTTAGAATGTTTCCCAATATCACCTAAAATTACCGAACACTTATTGGGAGGACCCAGCTTCCTTTAGAATGTCTCCCAATATCACCTAAAATTACCGAACACTTATTGGGAGGAACCGACTTCCCTCAGAATTACCAAACACTTATTGGGAGGACCAAGCTTCCCTTAGAATGTTTCCCAATATCACCTAAAATTACCGAACACTTATTAGGAGGAACCGACTTCCTTAAGAATGCTTCCCAATATCACCTAAAATTACCGAACACTTATTGGGAGGACCCAGCTTCCCTTAGAATGTCTCCCAATATCACCTAAAACTACTGAGCACTCATTGGGAGGAACCGACTTCACTCAGAATGCTCCCCAATATCACCTAAAATTACCGAACACTTATTGGGAGGAACCGACTTCCCTCAGAATGCCTCCCAATATCACCTAAAATTACCGAACACTTATTGGGAGGAACCGACTTCCCTCAGAATTACCAAACACTTATTGGGAGGACCAAGCTTCCCTTAGAATGTTTCCCAATATCACCTAAAATTACCGAACACTTATTGGGAGGACCCAGCTTCCTTTAGAATGTCTCCCAATATCACCTAAAATTACCGAACACTTATTGGGAGGACCCAGCTACCCTTAGAATGTCTCCCAATATCACCTAAAATTACCGAACACTTATTAGGAGGAACCGACTTCCTTAAGAATGCTTCCCAATATCACCTAAAATTACCGAACACTTATTGGGAGGACCCAGCTTCCCTTAGAATGTTCCCAATATCACCTAAAATTACCGAACACTAATTGGGAGGACCCAGCTTCCTTTAGAATGTCTCCCAATATCACCTAAAATTACCGAACACTTATTGGGAGGACCCAGCTTCCTTTAGAATGTCTCCCAATATCACCTAAAATTACCGAACACTTATTGGGAGGAATGGACTTCCTTCAGAATGCTTCCCAGTATCACCTAAAATTACCGAACACTTATTGGGAGGACCCAGCTTCCCGTAGAATGTCTCCCAATATCACCTAAAATTACCGAACACTTATTGGGAGGAACCGACTTCCCTCAGAATGCCCCCCAATATCACCTAAAATTACCAAACACTTATTGGGAGGACCCAGCTACCCTTAGAATGTCTCCCAATATCACCTAAAATTACCGAACACTTATTGGGAGGAACCGACTTCCCTCAGAATGCCCCCCCCAATAACACCTAAAATTACCAAACACTTATTGGGAGGACCCAGCCACCCTTAGAATGTCTCCCAATATCACCTAAAATTACCGAACACTTATTAGGAGGAACCGACTTCCTTCAGAATGTTTCCCAATATCACCTAAAATTACCGAACACTTATTGGGAGGACCCAGTTTCCTTTAGAATGTCTCCCAATATCACCTAAAATTACCGAACACTTATTGGGAGGACCCAGCTTCCTTTAGAATGTCTCCCAATATCACCTAAAATTACCGAACACTTATTGGGAGGACCCAGCTTCCTTTAGAATGTCTCCCAGTATCACCTAAAATTACCGAACACTTATTGGGAGGAACCGACTTCCCTCAGAATGCCCCCCCCCCCCCAATATCACCTAAAATCACCGAACACTTATTGGGAGGAACCGACTTCCCTCAGAATGCCCTCCAATATCACCTAAAATTACCGAACACTTATTGGGAGGAACCGACTTCCCTCAGAATGCCCCCCCCCCAATATCACCTAAAATTACCGAACACTTATTGGGAGGAACCAGCTACCCTTAGAATGTCTCCCAATATCACCTAAAATTACCGAACACTTATTAGGAGGAACCGACTTCCTTTAGAATGTCTCCCAATATCACCTAAAATTACCGAACACTTATTGGGAGGAACCGACTTCCCTCAGAATGCCCCCCCCCCCCCAATATCACCTAAAATTACCGAACACTTATTGGGAGGAACCAGCTACCCTTAGAATGTCTCCCAATATCACCTAAAATTACCGAACACTTATTAGGAGGAACCGACTTCCTTCAGAATGTTTCCCAATATCACCTAAAATTACCGAACACTTATTGGGAGGACCCAGCTTCCTTTAGAATGTCTCCCAATATCACCTAAAATTACCGAACACTTATTGGGAGGAACCGACTTCCCTCAGAATGCCCCCATCCCAATATCACCTAAAATTACCAAACACTTATTGGGAGGACCCAGCTACCCTTAGAATGTCTCCCAATATCACCTAAAATTACCGAACACTTATTAGGAGGAACCGACTTCCTTCAGAATGTTTCCCAATATCACCTAAAATTACCGAACACTTATTGGGAGGACCCAGCTTCCTTTAGAATGTCTCCCAATATCACCTAAAATTACCGAACACTTATTGGGAGGACCCAGCTTCCTTTAGAATGTCTCCCAATATCACCTAAAATTACCGAACACTTATTGGGAGGAATTGACTTCCCTCAGAATGCCCTGCAATATCACCTAAAATTACCGAACACTTATTGGGAGGACCCAGCTTCCCTTAGAATGTCTCCCAATATCACCTAAAATTACCGAACACTTATTGGGAGGAATGGACTTCCTTCAGAATGCTTCCCAGTATCACCTAAAATTACCGAACACTTATTGGGAGGACCCAGCTTCCTTTAGAATGTCTCCCAATATCACCTAAAATTACCGAACACTTATTGGGAGGAACCGACTTCCCTCAGAATGCCCCCAATATCACCTAAAATTACCAAACACTTATTGGGAGGACCCAGCTACCCTTAGAATGTCTCACAATATCACCTAAAATTACCGAACACTTACTGGGAGGAACCGACTTCCCTCAGAATGCCCTCCAATATCACCTAAAATTACCGAACACTTATTTAAAGGACCCAACTTCCCGTAGAATGTCTCCCAATATCACCTAAAATTACCGAACACTTATTGGGAGGACCCAGATTCCTTTAGAATGTCTCCCAATATCACCTAAAATTACCGAACACTTATTGGGAGGAACCGACTTCCCTCAGAATGCCCCCAATATCACCTAAAATTACCAAACACTTATTGGGAGGACCCAGCTTCCCGTAGAATGTCTCCCAATATCACCTAAAATTACCGAACACTTATTGGGAGGAACCGACTTCCCTCAGAATGCCCCCCCCCCCCCAATATCACCTAAAATTACCAAACACTTATTGGGAGGACCCAGCTACCCTTAGAATGTCTCCCAATATCACTTAAAATTACCGAACACTTATTGGGAGGAATCGACTTCCCTCAGAATGCCCCCCCCAATATCACCTAAAATTACCAAACACTTATTGGGAGGACCCAGCTACCCTTAGAATGTCTCCCAATATCACCTAAAATTACCGAACACTTATTGGGAGGACCCAGCTACCCTTAGAATGTCTCCCAATATCACCTAAAATTACCGAACACTTATTGGGAGGAACCACCTTCCCTCAGAATGCCCTCCAATATCACCTAAAATTACCGAACACTTATTTAAAGGACCCAACTTCCCGTAGAATGCCTCCCAATATCACCTAAAATTACCGAACACTTATTGGGAGGAACCGACTTCCCTCAGAATGCCCTCCAATATCACCTAAAATTACCGAACACTTATTTAAAGGACCCAACTTCCCGTAGAATGTTTCCCAATATCACCTAAAATTACCGAACACTTATTGGGAGGAACCGACTTCCCTCAGAATGCCCCCCCCCCCAATATCACCTAAAATTACCAAACACTTATTGGGAGGACCCAGCTACCCTTAGAATGTCTCCCAATATCACCTAAAATTACCGAACACTTATTGGGAGGAACCGACTTCCCTCAGAATGCCCTCCAATATCACCTAAAATTACCGAACACTTATTTAAAGGACCCAACTTCCCGTAGAATGTCTCCCAATATCACCTAAAATTACCGAACATTTATTGGGAGGACCCAGCTACCCTTAGAATGTCTCCCAATATCACCTAAAATTACCGAACACTTATTGGGAGGACCCAGCTTCCTTTAGAATGTCTCCCAATATCACCTAAAATTACCGAACACTTATTGGGAGGAACCGACTTCCCTCAGAATGCCCTCCAATATCACCTAAAATTACTGAACACTTATTTAAAGGACCCAACTTCCCGTAGAATGTCTCCCAATATCACCTAAAATTACCGAACACTTATTGGGAGGACCCAGCTACCCTTAGAATGTCTCCCAATATCACCTAAAATTACCGAACACTTATTGGGAGGAACCGACTTCCCTCAGAATGCCCCCCCCCAATATCACCTAAAATTACCAAACACTTATTGGGAGGACCCAGCTACCCTTAGAATGTCTCCCAATATCACCTAAAATTACCGAACACTTATTGGGAGGAACCGACTTCCCTCAGAATGCCCCCCCCCCCAATATCACCTAAAATTACCAAACACTTATTGGGAGGACCCAGCTACCCTTAGAATGTCTCCCAATATCACCTAAAATTACCGAACACTTATTGGGAGGACCCAGCTTCCTTTAGAATGTCTCCCAATATCACCTAAAATTACCGAACACTTATTGGGAGGACCCAGCTTCCTTTAGAATGTCTCCCAATATCACCTAAAATTACCGAACACTTATTGGGAGGAACCGATTTCCCTCAGAATGCCCCCCCCCCCCCAATATCACCTAAAATTACCAAACACTTATTGGGAGGACCCAGCTACCCTTAGAATGTCTCCCAATATCACCTAAAATTACCGAACACTTATTGGGAGGAACCGACTTCCCTCAGAATGCCCTCCAATATCACCTAAAATTACCGAACACTTATTTAAAGGACCCAACTTCCCGTAGAATGTCTCCCAATATCACCTAAAATTACCGAACACTTATTGGGAGGAACCGACTTCCCTCAGAATGCCCCCCCCCCCCAATATCATCTAAAATTACCAAACACTTATTGGGAGGACCCAGCTACCCTTAGAATGTCTCCCAATATCACCTAAAATTACCGAACACTTATTGGGAGGAACCGACTTCCCTCAGAATGCCCTCCAATATCACCTAAAATTACCGAACACTTATTTAAAGGACCCAACTTCCCGTAGAATGTCTCCCAATATCACCTAAAATTACCGAACACTTATTGGGAGGAACCGACTTCCCTCAGAATGCCCCCCCCCCCAATATCATCTAAAATTACCAAACACTTATTGGGAGGACCCAGCTACCCTTAGAATGTCTCCCAATATCACCTAAAATTACCGAACACTTATTGGGAGGACCCAGCTTCCTTTAGAATGTCTCCCAATATCACCTAAAATTACCGAACACTTATTGGGAGGAACCGACTTCCCTCAGAATGCCCCCCCCCCAATATCACCTAAAATTACCAAACACTTATTGGGAGGACCCAGCTACCCTTAGAATGTCTCCCAATATCACCTAAAATTACCGAACACTTATTGGGAGGACCCAGCTTCCTTTAGAATGTCTCCCAATATCACCTAAAATTACCGAACACTTATTGGGAGGAACCGACTTCCCTCAGAATGCCCTCCAATATCACCTAAAATTACCGAACACTTATTTAAAGGACCTAACTTCCCTCACAATGCCCCCAATATCTTCTAAAGTTCTCAAATATTCATTTAAAAACCCCAACTCTCCGCAATAATCCACCTTAATATCACCCATTCATACCTTAAATAGTACAGAACAGACTGTGTACCCGATGGCACGTAATGCCAGAAAAAAGATTAATCACAGCTTATTTAGCATATTAGCATACATTAATGTTGTAATTTATTATGGCATTATTTATTGAATTACTTATTTAAAATCAATAAAATAATATCTGACTTCGTCAGCATAACCCCAGCCCATCTGAATAGCACCGCAGATTGACTGCGAGTGCAAGGAAACCCAACTCGGCAAAGGAATTTAAACACCACGCAGCTCGTCTTGCTCTCGGCGACCAACATTAGTATCGCTACTAGCATATCAATGTTTTAAAAATCTTGCGCGCGTCCTCTCGCACGCAACCTCCGCATTGCTTTCCGCCATAGCGGAAATTCGATGCGCCGCTTTAAACTGTGCGCACTCCCCACATCAACAATAACAGAGGCATGGTCGTGGCTACAAACTTCTCCGGCTCTCCACCCGAACGACCAACTCGCCCAGATTGGTGCAATGTATGTTATGCACGACTAAACATAACACCAATCAGGACGAGTTGGTTGGTTGTGTGGCAGTGTTTGGCTATTCATGTGCGTTGCAATAGTTTCTCTTGCCTGCTGTTGGGAGAGTAAGGCCAGTAGTACACAGGGTCAAATATTTGTCAAGGAAAGAACTCAAGAAACAACATCAGTTTGACACTAATGAAAATTCGATCGAGTCAAACAAGATGTTTGAGCATTGGTTTCTTTTTGGACAAATATTTGACCCTGTGTACTAGCAGCTTAAACAGCAGGCACACGAACGGGAAGTGCTGCCAAAGCACGGTTGAATGAAATCGGGGCGATGTTTTTCGCAATTCGATGAGTTTCTTACCTAACTTAGAATTATTTATTGTGGCCAAACTACAAAAAATTCAATGTTGGTCTCAAAGAGAGTTTGGTAGAAAACAACATAAACAATCTTTTGTAGAATATCACTTTTCTATTTTACTACGTGTTTTCATTAAATAACAACAAAAATACCTAAAAAAAGAGTATTTTTTCGGCTTTTGCCGCAAATTTTCCAAAATTTAAGCATGTTAATCACTTTAGATCGAGTTTTTGTCCAAGAAGCATAACAGCACAATGGTTCAGGCTTTCAATTCATGCAAAAAGATTGAGATTTTGATCAAAGATAGCTGAGATACAATTTTTTGAAGTTTTGCATGTTAAAAATCATAGAATTTTGAATAACTCACTTAGCAGTGATTTGCGACCCCATGTTCCTTGGGCACTTTTTCATATCTCATTAAGACCTATCTGCCCTCAAATTATTTAAAGTCCGGAAACAAACACCCTGTATAATCATTTCCATAATAGTATGCGTTGACAACTCTTCTAGTTTTCTCGGCCTTATAAAGGGTTAAGCTGAATTAAAAACAATGTGGAAAACTTGTAGGTAGCTATAGAACATTTGTATTTTATAAAGTTTGCAATTATATTTAAGACATTGTTTACGAAAAAAACAATATTTAAAAAAAAAATCAAAACCACATTTTTCATTTAATTTAGACATAAAAAAAAACGCTTTTTTTATGTCCACGTGGACATTGGGGAGGGGGGTAGGGGTCAATGAAAAGTCCACGCTTGTCCACGGGGAGGGGGGAGGGGGTCAAAAACCATGAATTTCCTGTCCACGTGGTATATGGACGGCCCCTATGTGGATCCACCACTGCGATTCGGATGCGCGCAAGCTTGTTGGGTAGAAATAAATCTCTTAGCTCCCTGAGCACTAGGTCACACAACAGTGCGGCGAGAGCGATTTAAAATTCTCTCCGGTGAAAGTGTAAAAAATCACCCGGGCGCGCGCTCCAGTGAGGTTTTTGCGCCAGAGTGCGCGCTGCGGTGAAACACCGGAGAGTTCTCGCCCCGGCGACACCATGGTGATGATTCGGTGACTGCTGGGTGAAAACACGGGAGAGCGCCGGAGAGCGTTGCGCGCGAAAGAGTGAGTCACACTCGATCCAAGGCGAACGAGCAAGAGCACGCACTAGCGCTTGGTCTACCCACCACCCAAAACAAGAGAAACTGGCTTCTTGGTGTGGTGAAAAATGTTCCTATCCCCAGTGCGGTCGATAAACTGACGCCGAAGTGAATCGCTACGGTGAAATGCCATCTCTGGCCACAACAATGAAAATTTAAAATGATCGTTAAAAGCGTGGTTGATGGAAATTTCGCAAGTGTTACGTCTATTTGTAACTGATACTGGACGCTGCAGCATGTTTAATTTTTCCTATCTTCCCTCGTAGTGTTATGTCCCATCCATAGTATTCACCGTGGACCGAGAACTTGTGCATGCACACTCACAAGCACGTGATATTTTTTTATGAACGTACCCCTATTTATTTTGATTCGACGGAATGTCATAACAAATAAAAACTTTTAGTTTTACCTAACTTTCTTTACTTAAATAGAATGTAGACTCGACCAAGTTTATAATATTACTAATGAATATTTCCCTGTTGGTACTCATCAAATAACTGATCAAAATACACTAACATGTCAAAGCTACCCAAAAGTGCATTGAGCTTAAAGCAGGTGAGTTCAACAAACTTTTATTTAAAAACCTGCCACAATATAAGAGTGGCCCAAAGCAGACCAAATCTGGGGCTTCAAACCATTCCTCCTGAAATTGAAATTCAAGGTTGTTTAAGTGATCAATATGCTTCTCTGAAAATTCGAGCTCATCAAACATAAGGACAGTAGGGTAATTCATGTATTTTGGACAGGCTGAAGACAACGTTGGAAAAATCAAATCCTAGCAATTGATTAATTTTCCAAGTTACTAACACGCTTATAATATGATTGTACTTTGCATTCCTGGTGACAAAACCCTTAACGAAAGCATTTTAAGCTGAGAAAATTACAATTTCCAATCACCTGTTAGAATTGTATTTTGGACACCGAATATATGTTTTGGACACCCTCAAGTATACATAATTTGGACAGGGCAATTATCTCAATGTTTAGCCACGAATACTGCTAAATCATGGAAGTAGCAACTAAGTTTACTCTTCCTTTTCCAGTTCATGCTTCGCCAGGAAGTGCTCAAGCTCTATCGAACCATCTTTCGTACGATCCGTCAGGTGCCGGATGAGGCAAGCCGCGAGGAACTGCGCCAGTGGGCCCGTGCGGACTTCCGCGCCAACCGACACCAAACCGAAGAGCTGGCCATCAAAATGCTGATGCAGACTGCCAATCGGTCACTCAAGGAGCTACAAACTAGCTTGGGACTGAGTGGCATAGCCTCGACAACGGCGGCGTCCGCTTCTAGTAAAAGTGGATGCAAGTCTGCATAGAGCGATAAATGAGGGCGTTCGAAGCTTATAGACGCTGACTTAGACAATTTTTTTGGATTGAATTCAGATGCTCATTCATTCTGAGCTTTGTTGCATGTATTTTAATAGTTATTTAAAAGTTAAGTAAGTTGTTGATTCGTGTGAATAAATAACATACCTTTGTGCTGACGAGAAAGAGAGACTATGACGGAACACCGCCCAATCCCTATCATTTCACTGAGTCTTGAACTTCTCGTTGATGGCATTCTCGCCGGCGTAGATCCGCTTGGCAATCAGATAGTCCCGGGTGATTTTGAACAGCGTAAAATAGTTGGCCAGCAGCAGGAATGCGATCGAGATGAGGTTGTGCCATTCGCGGGACAGGCACAGGATCAGCAGCTGAATGGCAACTAGTGCAATCTGGATTCCGAACAGGACCAGGTAGATCAGGGCCGGATTTTTGAAGATGACCTGGAATTTGTCGCAAGAATAAAAAAATATTAAGACCGACAATATTTATAAGGCTCAAGCCAGGAGAGGACACGATGGTAACGGAAGACGAAGTGATGAAGCTCGCGGCAGCGATGGAAACCAACCCGGCGGAAGACAAGCGGATGTTGCTCCGAGGCTTCCAGGCGCTGGTATGTAATAAATATAGTGACAGATGTTGTTATACATGTTAAAGGTACTCACGAAGAACCGGATGTGACTGTTGTTGGCCGGAATGGCCGAAGTGCAGAACCCGGACGCCCGGTAGATCTCTCCCATGTACCGTACGTACGTTCCATAGGGGAAAATAGTCGACTTGGACCACGTATACGGCGGCGGATGGTGTGACCGGTGGGTCATCCGATTCCACTGTCCCAGATGCAGCGCCGCCCGATGAAACACGTCGCAGTACTTGACTGGGAAGCAGTACGCCACGCACATCGTGAATCCACCGATGAAGATGAATCCGAGGTGCTGCGTGGCCCAGAAGATGTCATAATACAGATGTTTTGGGACCAGCACGCATGGGACGAATCCGGAATAGTACGCATTCAGGACGGACGTAAAGATAATCTGCTTGAAGCGATTATTGAAATCCGTTTTCAGGGCATCAATCTCCGCTCGGACCGAAACGGCATTCGACGAACAGCTGTGCACCGGCATTCCATTGATACAATTCACTTCCGTGTCCACAATCGTCCTCAGAAACTGTTCCAGGTTGAATCCGAAAATGGTCAAGTACAGCACGAACGGATAGGACAGACAGAACAGATATAGATAACTGTTCTTCTGGAAAATTTGGATTCCACAGCCGACGAATGAGATCACAACGCATGCCAAGAACACATACTTGGCCACCTTCTTGCTAACGTCTACGTAAGCCTCCGGACAGTTCAAATCGATCAACTTGAGAATGCAACAGTAGAGTAACCGCCTACTGGCCATTACGTAAATGAAGATGGCCAAATCCCAGTCGATCAGATAGAAATTCTGCAAGAAATGTACTCATTAACATCATTGGCATTCCTCTCGAATCCCAACACACTTACCACCGCCTGCCGGGTGTAGGAATTCGGCAGCCACCAAACCGTCCGGTACAGGTGCAGGAACTGTGTCGCACTGGCAATAATAGTGAACCCGAAAATCAGAAACTCATTCACCAGCTCGGAGCTGTGCTCCACGTTCGGAAATGGAACGTGCTTGGGAAACGGCGTTCCAATCAGGCTGAACTGGACATCTTCATCGCCATTCATGGTGGAAGCTCCGCCGGCATCATCCCCACCACCACCAGCACCACCTCCCCCACCGGCGCCAGCAAGCATCGGAGGATGCTGGAAATGTTGCGGCGGTGGTAAATGAGCACGGTGACCCGACAGCCGCGGTATCCTTCGGTTGGAAACGGTCATTTGCGGTTTAGTTTACGATTGCGACAGATTTCCGGGGGATTTTAGTTCATTTTACACTAAATTTTTCGCAAAAACAAGTTCAGCAAACTTTTCCCGGATGATTTTTACGCGTTTTGTTTTTATTTTGCCGTCTTCGGAGTCGCATTTTGACGTTTCGCATGAACAGTGCGGGAAATAAAAATGAGGACGGACAATGTGAAAACGTATACGTATAGAGCTCTGGTAGTCAAAATGCGAACTAGTCGCATGCTGGCAAACACAGACAAACAGACGTAAAACTTACAAAATTTCCATCGACCACGCTTTTATCAATCTTTTTAAATTTTCATAGTTGTGGCTTTCACAATTACAGGCGCGAGCATCGTTTTTCTATGCGTTTGACGTTTCACACTAACGGCTTCTCTTGACGATATTGACGGTTTCCCCCCTTATCAAACGCGACGATTTGAATCCGTCGCGGATGAAACCGTCGCCAGAGCCGTCGCAGCCAATCAGCAGACGGGAGTCTGACGTTTCTCAGATCTGACTAACACAAACAGCAGCTGAGGTGGTGCTTATTGATTCGTTGCGATGATTCAGAAATGCCGACTGGAAGTCTGTTTGTCTGTTCTTAAATCCTTTACACGCGATTTCGACTTATTTTTGTTCGAGCTTAAACGTCTGTTCTCTGTGGATAAAGGTTTTCTATTTTACTTTAATGGGCAGTACGGACCTGAAAAGTACTGTGGAAAAGGATAGGCCAAGAAACGGTCACGGAATGATTTCGCTCTCAAAATTACTAAGTCTTGAGCAGTACGCAGCTGACACGGAATAATCGATGATCAATGATGATGGTGATGATTGAGTCGATCAAACCAGCTGTCACTTTTACTAATCGGAAAAATAGCCTGCACACGGTTGTTTGTGAAAACCCATTGATGGGTAAAAAATCACCCATTTTAGAATAGCATGTTTATCTGTCATAAAATGTATAAATTTATCAAAATAAAATGGGTGAAAAAATACCCATTTTAATCATCCTTATTCAGCTTATAAATGGGTATTTTTTTACACTTTAATGGGTGAAAAAATAGTTATCAATAATTTTAGTCGCAGCCAAAGTGTTTTATTCGGAATTTTTAAGAAGTCTCTGGTGCGTATCAAGAAATAAAACAATGAAATCCCTAATTATTACAGGTGAGTACTTTAAAATCAAACCATATCAAAACCTGAAGGATATCTTTGTTTTCAGTGAGGTAACCTGAGTCACTGAGGTTTTCAGTATTGTGCCTTGCAAGATAAATCCGCGAAACGCGTTTGTCTTCTTCTTTTCCACCCAGTTGCAAAAATATGACCGCACCACTATGAGCGACCTGATGGTCAGAAATTCTACATGCGGCGCTTATATCAAATCCACATGAGGCTGCGGCGATATGGCCGCGAGGAGATGCACGCGATACAGACGCAATGTGGAAATGGAAAAGATGAAGCCGTATCCCCCTGCAACATCACTAAATAACATCCCGATTATTAAACACAAAGCCGACGAGGTGATGCGTATGCATATAAAGGAATCAAGGTCGCGATAAACAGTATTACACGTAGAAAAAAATATGGTTAATATAGCCAAACCTTAGTTTATTTTAACCAAGAATCTGCATTGATATTTGCACAAACTAAAAACAAATTTGCCTTCACTATGTACATTGGTTGAAACAAACTAAAATATGACGTTGATCATTTTGCGGAGTCTTAGTTGAACTCAACCAAAGTTTGTTTGTAATTACCAAAGTATTAATTGTTTTATTTGACAGGTGCGAAATCAACCAAAACTATAGGTTGTTTTGATGTAATGAAACAAATTTGTTACAAACAAAATCAGCTTAGCCATAAACATGTATTTTGTTTGAAAATAATATTTGCATGGTTGAATCATGCATTTTGCTTATTCCACAGGTTTATTTTTTATTGTAAATAAAAAAAAATACTTATAAAACATTCATATAAAATTTATTGGCACAACAAGTTTTTGTATTACACATTTTTATGTTTATGAGCATCTTATCGTCATCAAATTTCAACAACGATTAATTGCGTAGCTTTCCGATCCTTGCGGCAACCGAGGAAAAACGCAAAAGGTTCCTGGCACGCTCCGATTATACGTGATTACGTCCGTCTCCTTCCATATTTCACACGTTGAGATTTCACCAATCTACCAAAATCCGTGCCAATATCTCAATTGAACAAAGATACACGTAGGGAATCACCATTTGAAGCACCTGCAATATGAATCTAACGCTATTTTTTCAAACTTTGAGTAAATTTATGACTTCTCTCCTTACCTGAGATGTCGATGATAGCCGCAGAATTTCAATAGAATCGCAAAATTCGCGTAAAATAATGCACGAACGACAAGTAAAACAAGCTTCGATCGAGTAAACAATCTAAAACAAGATGGAAGCTGATGATGCGACTTAGATGACGGTGATGAGGACAAACTAATTATTTAGTTTGCTTCGAATCATTTTTGAGGTTGGTTTTCACCCAACCAAAATTCCAGTTTATTTTTGATGAATTCATTGATTAGCTTCAACCTAAGATTTAAGTTAGATGTGTCAAAAATGAATCATTTTCGTCAACCCAGTTTTTGTCAAAAACAAACATGGCAATGGTTGAAGGAAGATGTAATCTTTGTTTGTATCAAAGTAAATATTACTTCCTAATAACCAAATCCTCCGGGTTAGAAGTACTTAGAAAAATCATTTGTTGTAAACGAAACCTCAGCATAGAAACAAATATTTGTTTACCTTAAAGCAATCGAAATCATACTTTGAATGGCAACCATAATTTTGGTTGCTTCAAACTAGCTTGATTTTTCTCCGTGTACGATTTCTGGCCACCTGAGTTGCCATTGTGTTAACTTATGTTTTGATATGAACGGCCTGAAGGCTGCTGCGATGCTGCTCGGTGGGTGACAGTATCTGTTCGATTTTGACATTGCGTCTGTATCGCGGTGTCGTAACGAAAGATGTTAGCATAAATTCCACATCTGATCGATACTACAATAGAAACCAGCCTGAATTCGTTCACCTCATCCCGAGTTTACGAACCCCTACGACCATCTCGGTTACGAATCTCTCTCCCTCCCTCTCACTCCTATGCGGTTCTCCGCGTGCCGCAGCGGCATCGAATGAGTCACTCCATAGTTTGCACTCTCTCTTTTAACCGAATTCAACTTTCGTTCGGTTCTTGTTCTTTATCCCGGTTTGCACGCGGTTCGTTTAGAGGTGTTCAAAACAAAATGTTTGTTTTTCATTGCACACATGATAAATTATAATCATTTATGTAATCAATCCAATCCTAACCGCTACATTATCCCCCTTCTCTACTCTGCTAAACTATTCCTTTAAACGTGTTTATGTAATCCGAAAAAACATTCTTTAAAAATATCCATTGAAATACAAATACCACTCCAGTCAGTTCAAGTTCTATCCAATTCAAATCTAAACCAAACTGAATGTTATCAAAATTCAATACCAATCCAATTCATATCCAAACCTAATCCAAATTCAATCCAAATCTAATCAAAATCCAATCCAAATTCATTTCGATTCCAATCCAATCTCAATTCGAATCAAATTCGAATCAATAATCCACATTCAATACACATCTAATTTAAATCACCGACGAACCGACGTGACAGTGGTGATTCAAAACTGTCCCCCCCAAATTTAACGGTCGACCAGCGATGCGAGCGAACGCTTCTGTCAAATCAGCGCAGACACGAACCTCTTCCTATATGAATACACGGGGGTTTGGAATCATGCTATCAAAACAACGCGAGCCGTTATAGAGGAGGCGGTAGTGTTCGGCTATTTTTCATCATGGCGTCGGGGACAACAAATTTGAATTTATTTGTTCTAGCTGTCACGTCGGTTCGTCGGTGTTTACACTCAGAGAAAAATCTATACTAAAAAGTATAAATCCTACGCTAAATCATTATTCGCCTGGTTGACCCTAGACTCCGTTTATATTCAGGGTATACTGACGAAGTATAACTCTGATATACACGTATTCTAGTATAAGTACGGTATATCGCGGCTAGTTTAATCCGGATTTAATTGGAAATGATTAGAAATGGTTTTGTTTTTGTTTGTTCTAGAAAAAAAATAATATAAATCAACACAGTGAAGCTTTATTCAATCAAATTAAAATCGTCAAATTAAATAAAATATGTTATTTTATGTCAACCTATTTCCAACGGCAATGATTTTGGACGACTAGCTGCCGGAAGCGAAATCCAGGAGGTTGTCAGGGAGGTTGTGGTGTGTCCGATATTGTGCATCAGCTCCGAGAGAATCGTGGCTCCGCGCAAGAATGTCCCTGTGGATAACGGCATCGCTATGATGATTGTATAATGGAATTCTATGTCTCTGTGTCCTGTTGTTCATTTCTAATTGTGGAAATCAGGAGAATTCGGAACGGACGGAAAGCGATGAGCTTATCAGGTGCTTCCGTTAAAATCCTTCATGCAGTAGGAAGCAAACTAATCCAAGAGATGTGGAAGCTTTATGCAGCATCAGCAGGACCATGACTATTTCGATATTGGGAATGCTGATGCCAACTGCTACTCAAATGTCCACCCCGTGGACCAGCATCGATCGTGGTGGTCACATTGGACTCGTAAAGATACTCCCTTCGACAGGAACGAATCTGTTCGGAAAGGAAAAACAACATTTTCTTCAATTCGTAGTTCAAAGTCACTATCGTTGAACAAATACATACCATTTCTCGATAAAATTAACTGGTTTTCGAGCTTGTTTATTGGTCAGCGCTCCAGACTGGAACTTAAATAGAAATCGTCACAAAATTTAAAAAAAATATGACTGTTAGAACTTCGTTTGCCGTTGGTGACTCAAAGGAAAAACAATTTTCGTCAAAAGCCGCCATTACGCTTTGATTTACACAACAGTTAAACTATTTTCATGAAATTCTTTCCAAGTTTAACTTTCTAGACATTGTTTGCATTGTTATTATTCAAGTCAAATGATAAACTGCAGCAAAACTAAAAATGTTTAACTTTAAAACAGTTGCTGATTTGTTCTGCTTCTGAGTGTAAATCCCATCCAAATCCAATCACAATCCTTATCCCATTCAAATGCAATCAAAATCTAATCCAAATTAAATTCACCTCCGAATCTAATCCAAGTCCAATCCAAATCAAATCCCAAATGCAATTCAAATGCAATCCAAATCCAAATCCAATCCAAATCCAATTCACATCCAATCCAAATCTGATCCAAATCCAATCCAAATCTAAACTAAATCCAATCCAAATCCAATCCAAATCCAATCCAAATATAATCCAAATCCAATTCAAAATCCAATCCAAATCCAATCCAAATCTAAACCAAATCCAATCCAAATCCAATCCAAATCCAATCCAAATATAATCCAAATCCAATCCAAATCCAATCCAAATCCAATCCAAATCCAATCCAAATCCAATCCAAATCCAATCCAAATCCAATCCAAATCCAATCCAAATCCAATCCAAATCCAATCCAAATCCAATCCAAATCCAATCCAAATCCAATCCAAATCCAATCCAAATCCAATCCAAATCCAATCCAAATCCAATCCAAATCCAATCCAAATCCAATCCAAATCCAATCCAAATCCAATCCAAATCCAATCCAAATCCAATCCAAATCCAATCCAAATCCAATCCAAATCCATTCCAAATCCAATCCAAATCCAATCCAAATCCAATCCAAATCCAATCCAAATCCAATCCAAATCCAATCCAAATCCAATCCAAATCCAATCCAAATCCAATCCAAATCCATTCCAAATCCAATCCAAATCCTATCCAAATCCAATCCAAATCCAATCCACATCCAAATTCAATCCAAATCCAATCCAAATCCAATCCAAATCCAATCCAAATCCAATCCAAATCCATTCCAAATCCAATCCAAATCCAATCCAAATCCAATCCAAATTCAATCCAAATCCAATCCAAACACAATCTAATCCAAATCAAAATCATACCCAAACCTAATCCAAATTCAATCCAAATCCAATCCAAATCCAATCCACATCCAAATTCAATCCAAATCCAATCCAAATCCAATCCAAACCCAATCCAAATCCAATCCACATCCAATCCAAATCCAATCCAAATCCAATCCAAATCCAATCCAAATCCAATCCAAATCCAATCCAAATCCAATCCAAATCCAATCCAAATTCAATCCAAATCCATTCCAAATCCAATCCAAATCCAATCCACATCCAATCCAAATCCAATCCAAATTCAATCCAAATCCAATCCAAATCCAATCCAAATCCAATCCAAATCCAATCCAAATTCAATCCAAATTCAATCCAAATCCAAATCCAATCCAAATTCAATCCAAATCCAATCCAAATTCAATCCTAATCCAATCCAAATCCAAACCAAATCCCAATCCAAATCCAATCGAAATCTAATCCAAATCTAATCCTTAATCCAATTCCAATCAATCCAAATCCAATACACATCCAATCCAAATTCATTCGAAATCCAATTCAAAGCCAATCCAAATCCAATCCAAATCCAATCCAAATCCAATCCAAATTCAATCCAAATCCAATCCAAATCCAAGCCAAATCCAATCCAAATCCAATTCAAATCCAATCCAAATCCAATCCAAACACAACCTAATCCAAATCAAAATCATACCCAAACCTAATCCAAATTCAATCCGAATCTAATCAAAATCCAATCCAAATCCATTTCAGTTCCAATTCAATCCCAATTCGAATCAATCCACATTCAATACACATCTAATTCAAATCCAATCCAAATTTATTACATATCCAATCCAAATCCAATCCCATTCCTTATCCCATCGAAATGCAATCAAAATCTAATCCAAATTAAATTCACATCCGAATCTTATCCAAGTTCAATCCAAATGCAATCCCAATTCGTATCTCATACAAATCCAATCAAAATGTAATCCATGTTAAATTCATCTCCGAATCCAATCCAAATCCAATCCAATCAAAATCCAATCCAAATCTAAATCCAATTCCATTTTGATTCCAATCCAAATCCAATTCTGATTTCATTCAAATCCAAATTCAATCCAAACCAATGCAATTCCAAGTCCAATCAAAAACCAATCCGAATCCAACAAAAAATCAATCTGAATCCAATCCAAACCCATTCTAAATCCAATCACATTGAATTCATATTGAATCCAAATCCAATTCAAATCAAATCCAAATTCAATCCAATACAAAACTCAACCTACATTTAAATCCATACCCATTTCAAATCCAATCCACATTGAATCCAAATACAATACAAATCCAATGCAAATTCCAATCCAAACCAATCCTAATTCAATCCAAATCCTTCCAAATCTAACGCAAATTGAATCCTTATCCAATCCAAATCCATTCCAAACCCATCAAATTCAAATCCTAACTAAATGAAATCCAAGCTTCCAAATTCAATATCTATTGAATCCAAATCCAATCCAAATCAATTGTAAATCCAATCTAAATAAAATCAAAATTCAATCCAATCCAAATCTATTCCAAATCCAATCCCCATTCGATCACTTTTTTGTTTCTTTGTTTTTAGGCTATGCAATTCTCTCTTCTGTGTTGCTAAGCGAAAACAACACATTTCTCGTCAACCAATCTCAAAACAGTTCTCTTGCCTTCATCTTCGTTTTCAGATTTTTTCTTGCTCTTTGTTTTCAGGCTTCTCTCGCGTTCTCTATTTTTTCATCCTCTTTTTTTCTCTAGACTCTGTCTCGCATTTCGTATTTTTTTTCTCATGCTTTTTGCTTTTTTTTTTCTCAAGGCTCTGTCTCGCATTCCGTATTTTTTTTTCTCATTTATTTTTCATCCTCTTTTTTTTATTTTTTTCTCTAGGCTCTATCTCGCATTCCGTATTTTTTTTCTCATTTTTTCATCCTTTTTTTCTCTAGGCTCTGTCTCACATTCCGTATTTTTTTCCATTCTTTTCCGTCCTCTTTTTCCATTTTTTTTCTCGAGGCTCTGTCTCACATTCCGTATTTCTCATTTTTTTTCTAATGCATCTCAATTTTCATTTTTTTTACCAATTCTTCTCAATACTCGTCTTTTGCCTTTCGTCCGTCTTTTTTTTCTTTCTTCTTGCATTCTGATTTTTTCATATGTTTTTCCAAGACCCCACATTCCTTAATTATTTTTTTTTCGCTCGTTTTTTCCATGTACTCCTTCCTGAACTGTTTATTCCGTCTGTTGGACAGTCAAAAAATGATTTCTCCTGCACACCCCCATCGAGCTGTACCACTATTCCAGCGTCCGCCATTCCATGCAGTTATCATTTCCTTTATGTTTATTCACTTTTCCTCTCGTTCGCACCGTGCACTACGTATCGCAACTCCAACCAAAACCCCAACCTTGAACACCGACAAAAGCTCCACATCACAATTTCTTCACTTTGGCTGAGAATGATTTCCACTAAATCCTAATAAATATAAAACCAACTACCGACTGCACCATTGTCGTAACGAAAGATGTTAGCATAAATTCCACATCTGATCGATACTACAATTGAAACCAGCCTGAATTCGTTCACCTCATCCCGAGTTTACGAACCCCTACGACCATCTCGGTTACGAATCTCTCTCCCTCCCTCTCACTCCTATGCGGTTCTCCGCGCGCCGCAGCGGCATCGAATGAGTCACTCCATAGTTTGCACTCTCTCTTTTAACCGAATTCAACTTTCGTTCGGTTCTTGTTCTTTATCCCGGTTTGCACGCGGTTCGTTTAGAGGTGTTCAAAACAAAATGTTTGTTTTTCATTGCACACATGATAAATTATAATCATTTATGTAATCAATCCAATCCTAACCACTACACGCGGGTATCTCCTCGCGGGCATATCGCCGCCGCCCAATGTGGATTTATTATGAGCGCCGCAATACCCTAGTATAGTTCCACCTAAAGAATGTGTTGGTTTTACTTGGAAAACAATAATTGAGTTCTTGTTAAATTTGTTTCTTATCAAAAATAAATAAACTAATTATCAATGGGTTGCTCAAATTTTGTTGCTGGGTTAGTGAAATAATCATACACATCTTGTAATTTAAGCAAATACAGCTCAGAATCCGAGTAGGAAAATTTAAAGGTGCGCTAGTGAAATATTTCTTCAGAAAGCGCCATCATGGTGTCGAAACAAGTTTTTGAGTGGGAAAGTCACCGTCGATGTCGCTACTGAGCTTGTTTGTGTTTGTCTGTGGTTGTGGCATTCACAACCAGAGGCGTGCGCATCGTTTTGGAAGCGTGGACTGGACGATGGATTTTCACGAAAAATTTTCTAGGTGTTACCAGCGGCGTCATGGTCGCAATTTTTTCCGCAGTCAAGTTCGCAGATTGTTAACAATCCTCGGTACTCACTTTACGTAATTTATGTTTAGTCCCTTACTGTCAGAGCTGTCAGATCAGTGTAACACGCTAAATAAAATTTACACAAAAGGCCATTTACACGGAAAAAAATACACGGTTATGAATATTTATTGGGTACCGGACTGGTCACCGAAAATTTGATCGTTTTCTTTGGTACATCGAGGTCTTGAAATTAGTCTATGGTGTTACCTGGTGTTACGTCTCATCATCATCATCATTAACAAAATCTCGAGAGGATTCTCACCAGAATCCTGGCAGGATTCTCACCAGAATCCTGGAAGGATTCTCACCAGAATCCTGGAAGGATTCTCACCAGAATCCTGGAAGGATTCTCACCAGAATCCTGGAAGGATTCTCACCAGAATCCTGGAAGGATTCTCACCAGAATCCTGGAAGGATTCTCACCAGAATCCTGGAAGGATTCTCACCAGAATCCTGGAAGGATTCTCACCAGAATCCTGGAAGGATTCTCACCAGAATCCTGGAAGGATTCTCACCAGAATCCTGGAAGGATTCTCACCAGAATCCTGGAAGGATTCTCACCAGAATCCTGGAAGGATTCTCACCAGAATCCTGGAAGGATTCTCACCAGAATCCTGGAAGGATTCTCACCAGAATCCTGGAAGGATTCTCACCAGAATCCTGGAAGGATTCTCACCAGAATCCTGGAAGGATTCTCACCAGAATCCTGGAAGGATTCTCACCAGAATCCTAAAAGGATTCTCACCAGAATCCTAAAAGGATTCTCACCAGAATCCTGGAAGGATTCTCACCAGAATCCTGGAAGGATTCTCACCAGAATCCTGGAAGGATTCTCACCAGAATCCTGGAAGGATTCTCACCAGAATTCTGGAAGGATTCTCACCAGAATCCTGGAAGGATTCTCACCAGAATCCTGGAAGGATTCTCACCAGAATCCTGGAAGGATTCTCACCAGAATCCTGGAAGGATTCTCACCAGAATCCTGGAAGGATTCTCACCAGAATCCTGGAAGGATTCTCACCAGAATCCTGGAAGGATTCTCACCAGAATCCTGGAAGGATTCTCACCAGAATCCTGGAAGGATTCTCACCAGAATCCTGGAAGGAATCTCACCAGAATCCTGGAAGGATTCTCACCAGAATCCTGGAAGGATTCTCACCAGAATCCTGGAAGGAATCTCACCAGAATCCTGGAAGGATTCTCACCAGAATCCTGGAAGGATTCTCACCAGAATCCTGGGAGGATTATCACCAGAATCCTGGAAGGGGAAGGATTCTCACCAGAATCCTGAGAGGATGCTCACCAGAATCCTGAGAGGATTCTCACCAGAATCCTGAAAGGATTCTCACCAGAATCCTGGAAGGATTCTCACCAGAATCCTGGAAGGATTCTCACCAGAATCCTGGAAGGATTCTCACCAGAATCCTGGAAGGATTCTCACCAGAATCCTGGAAGGATTCTCACCAGAATCCTGGAAGGATTCTCACCAGAATCCTGGAAGGATTCTCACCAGAATCCTGGAAGGATTCTCACCAGAATCCTGGAAGGATTCTCACCAGAATCCTGGAAGGATTCTCACCAGAATCCTGGAAGGATTCTCACCAGAATCCTGAGAGGATTCTCACCAGAATCCTGGAAGGATTCTCACCAGAATCCTGGAAGGATTCTCACCAGAATCCTGGAAGGATTCTCACCAGAATCCTGGAAGGATTCTCACCAGAATCCTGGAAGGATTCTCACCAGAATCCTGGAAGGGGAAGGATTCTCACCAGAATCCTGAGAGGATGCTCACCAGAATCCTGAGAGGATTCTCACCAGAATCCTGAAAGGATTCTCACCAGAATTCTGGAAGGATTCTCACCAGAATCCTGGAAGGATTTTCACCAGAATCCTGTAAGGATTCTCACCAGAATCCTCAAAGTATTCTCGCCAGAATCCTGAGAGGACTCTCGCCAGAATCCTCAGAGGATTCTCGCCATAATCCTGAGAGGATTCTCGCCAGAATCCTGAGAGGATTCTCGCCAGAATCCTGAGAGGATTCTCGCCAGAATCCTGAGAAGATTGTCACCAGAATCCTGAGAGGATTGTCACCAGAATCCTGAGAGGATTGTCACCAGAATCCTGAGAGGATTGTCACCAGAATCCTGAGAGGATTGTCACCAGAACCCTGAGCGGATTGTCACCAGAATCCTGAGAGGATTCTCACCAGAATCCTGGAAGGATTGTCACCAGAATCCTGGAAGGATTCTCACCAGAATCCTGGAAGGATTCTCACCAGAATCCTGGAAGGATTCTCACCAGAATCCTGGAAGGATTCTCACCAGAATCCTGGAAGGATTCTCACCAGAATCCTGTAAGGATTCTCACCAGAATCCTGTAAGGATTCTCACCAGAATCTTGGAAGGATTCTCACCAGAATCCTGGAAGGATTCTCACCAGAATCCTGGAAGGATTCTCACCAGAATCCTGGAAGGATTCTCACCAGAATCCTGGAAGGATTCTCACCAGAATCCTGGAAGGATTCTCACCAGAATCCTGGAAGGATTCTCACCAGAATCCTGGAAGGATTCTCACCAGAATCCTGGAAGGATTCTCACCAGAATCCTGGAAGGATTCTCACCAGAATCCTGGAAGGATTCTCACCAGAATCCTGGAAGGATTCTCACCAGAATCCTGGAAGGATTCTCACCAGAATCCTGGAAGGATTCTCACCAGAATCCTGGAAGGATTCTCACCAGAATCCTGGAAGGATTCTCACCAGAATCCTGGAAGGATTCTCACCAGAATCCTGGAAGGATTCTCTCCAGAATCCTGGAAGGATTCTCACCAGAATCCTGGAAGGATTCTCACCAGATTCCTCAGAGGATTCTCGCCAGAATCCTGAGAGGACTCTCGCCAGAATCCTCGGAGGATTCTCGCCAGAATCCTGAGAGGATTCTCGCCAGAATCCTGAGAGGATTGTCACCAGAATCCTGAGAGGATTGTCACCAGAATCCTGAGAGGATTCTGGCCAGAATCCTGAGAGGATTGTCACCAGAATCCTGAGAGGATTGTCACCAGAATCCTGAGAGGATTGTCACCAGAATCCTGAGAGGATTGTCACCAGAATCCTGAGAGGATTGTCACCAGAATCCTGAGAGGATTGTCACCAGAACCCTGAGAGGATTGTCACCAGAATCCTGAGAGGATTGTCACCAGAATCCTGAGAGGATTGTCACCAGAATCCTGAGAGGATTGTCACCAGAATCCTGAGAGGATTCTCACCAGAATCCTGGAAGGATTCTCACCAGAATCCTGGAAGGATTCTCACCAGAATCCTGGAAGGATTCTCACCAGAATCCTGGAAGGATTCTCACCAGAATCCTGGAAGGATTCTCACCAGAATCCTGGAAGGATTCTCACCAGAATCCTGGAAGGATTCTCACCAGAATCCTAGAAGGATTCTCACCAGAATCCTGGAAGGAATCTCACCAGAATCCTGGAAGGATTCTCACCAGAATCTTGGAAGGATTCTCACCAGAATCCTGGAAGGATTCTCACCAGAATCCTGGAAGGATTCTCACCAGAATCCTGGAAGGATTCTCACCAGAATCCTGGAAGGATTCTCACCAGAATCCTGGAAGGATTCTCACCAGAATCCTGGAAGGATTCTCACCAGAATCCTGGAAGGATTCTCACCAGAATCCTGGAAGGATTCTCACCAGAATCCTGGAAGGATTCTCACCAGAATCCTGGAAGGATTCTCACCAGAATCCTGGAAGGATTGTCACCAGAATCCTGAGAGGATTGTCACCAGAATCCTGGAAGGATTCTCACCAGAATCCTGGAAGGATTATCACCAGAATCCTGGAAGGGGAAGGATTCGCACCAGAATCCTGGAAGGATTCTCACCAGAATCCTGAGAGGATTCTCACCAGAATCCTGAGAGGATTCTCACCAGAATCCTGAGAGGATTCTCACCAGAATCCTGAGAGGATTCTTACCAGAATCCTGAGAGGATTCTCACCAGAATCCTGGAAGGATTCTCACCAGAATCCTGGAAGGATTCTCACCAGAATCCTGGAAGGATTCTCACCAGAATCCTGGAAGGATTCTCACCAGAATCCTGGAAGGATTCTCACCAGAATCCTGGAAGGATTCTCACCAGAATCCTGGAAGGATTCTCACCAGAATCCTGGAAGGATTCTCACCAGAATCCTGGAAGGATTATCACCAGAATCCTGGAAGGATTCTCACCAGAATCCTGGAAGGGGAAGGATTCGCACCAGAATCCTGGAAGGATTCTCACCAGAATCCTGAGAGGATTCTCACCAGAATCCTGAGAGGATTCTCACCAGAATCCTGAGAGGATTCTTACCAGAATCCTGAAAGGATTCTCACCAGAATCCTGGAAGGATTCTCACCAGAATCCTGGAAGGATTCTCACCAGAATCCTGGAAGGATTCTCACCAGAATCCTGGAAGGATTCTCACCAGAATCCTGGAAGGATTCTCACCAGAATCCTGGAAGGATTCTCACCAGAATCCTGGAAGGATTCTCACCAGATTCCTGGAAGGGGAAGGATTCTCACCAGAATCCTGAGAGGATGCTCACCAGAATCCTGAGAGGATGCTCACCAGAATCCTGAGAGGATTCTCACCAGAATCCTGAAAGGATTCTCACCAGAATCCTGAGAGGACTCTCGCCAGAATCCTGAAAGGATTCTCGCCAGAATCCTGAGAGGATTCTCGCCAGAATCCTGAGAGGATTCTCGCCAGAATCCTGAGAGGATTGTCACCAGAATCCTGAGAGGATTGTCACCAGAATCCTGAGAGGATTGTCACCAGAATCCTGAGAGGATTGTCACCAGAATCCTGAGAGGATTGTCACCAGAATCCTGAGAGGATTGTCACCAGAATCCTGAGAGGATTGTCACCAGAATCCTGAGAGGATTGTCACCAGAATCCTGAGAGGATTGTCACCAGAATCCTGAGAGGATTGTCACCAGAATCCTGAGAGGATTCTCACCAGAATCCTGGAAGGATTCTCACCAGAATCCTGGAAGGATTCTCACCAGATTCCTGGAAGGATTCTCACCAGAATCCTGGAAGGATTCTCACCAGAATCCTAGAAGGATTCTCACCAGAATCCTGGAAGGATTCTCACCAGAATCCTGGAAGGATTCTCACCAGAATCCTGGAAGGATTCTCACCAGAATCCTGGAAGGATTCTCACCAGAATCCTGGAAGGATTCTCACCAGAATCTTGGAAGGATTCTCACCAGAATCCTGGAAGGATTCTCACCAGAATCCTGGAAGGATTCTCACCAGAATCCTGGAAGGATTCTCACCAGAATCCTGGAAGGATTCTCACCAGAATCCTGGAAGGATTCTCACCAGAATCCTGGAAGGATTCTCACCAGAATCCTGGAAGGATTCTCACCAGAATCCTGGAAGGATTCTCACCAGAATCCTGGAAGGATTCTCACCAGAATCCTGGAAGGATTCTCACCAGAATCCTGGAAGGATTCTCACCAGAATCCTGGAAGGGGAAGGATTGTCACCAGAATCCTGAGAGGATTGTCACCAGAATCCTGAGAGGATTGTCACCAGAATCCTGAGAGGATTCTCACCAGAATCCTGGAAGGATTCTCACCAGAATCCTGGAAGGATTCTCACCAGAATCCTGGAAGGATTCTCACCAGAATCCTGGAAGGATTCTCACCAGAATCCTGGAAGGATTCTCACCAGAATCCTGGAAGGATTCTCACCAGAATCCTGGAAGGATTCTCACCAGAATCCTGGAAGGATTCTCACCAGAATCCTGGAAGGATTCTCACCAGAATCCTGGAAGGATTCTCACCAGAATCCTGGAAGGATTCTCACCAGAATCCTGGAAGGATTCTCACCAGAATCCTGGAAGGATTCTCACCAGAATCCTGGAAGGATTCTCACCAGAATCCTGGAAGGATTCTCACCAGAATCCTGGAAGGATTCTCACCAGAATCCTGGAAGGATTCTCACCAGAATCCTGGAAGGATTCTCACCAGAATCCTGGAAGGATTCTCACCAGAATCCTGGAAGGATTCTCACCAGAATCCTGGAAGGATTATCACCAGAATCCTGGAAGGATTCTCACCAGAATCCTGGAAGGGGAAGGATTCGCACCAGAATCCTGGAAGGATTCTCACCAGAATCCTGAGAGGATTCTCACCAGAATCCTGAGAGGATTCTCACCAGAATCCTGAGAGGATTCTCACCAGAATCCTGAGAGGATTCTCACCAGAATCCTGAGAGGATTCTCACCAGAATCCTGAAAGGATTCTCACCATAATCCTGGAAGGATTCTCACCATAATCCTGGAAGGATTCTCACCAGAATCCTGGAAGGATTCTCACCAGAATCCTGGAAGGATTCTCACCAGAATCCTGGAAGGATTCTCACCAGAATCCTGGAAGTATTCTCACCAGAATCCTGGAAGGATTCTCACCAGAATCCTGGAAGGATTCTCACCAGAATCCTGTAAGGATTCTCACCAGAATCCTGGAAGGATTCTCACCAGAATCCTGGAAGGATTCTCACCAGAATCCTGGAAGGATTCTCACCAGAATCCTGTAAGGATTCTCACCAGAATCCTGGAAGGATTCTCACCAGAATCCTGGAAGGATTCTCACCAGAATCCTGGAAGGATTCTCACCAGAATCCTGGAAGGATTCTCACCAGAATCCTGGAAGGATTCTCACCAGAATCCTGGAAGGATTCTCACCAGAATCCTGGAAGGATTCTCACCAGAATCCTGGAAGGATTCTCACCAGAATCCTGGAAGGATTCTCACCAGAATCCTGGAAGGATTCTCACCAGAATCCTGGAAGGATTCTCACCAGAATCCTGGAAGGATTCTCACCAGAATCCTGGAAGGATTCTCACCAGAATCCTGGAAGGATTCTCACCAGAATCCTGGAAGGATTCTCACCAGAATCCTGGAAGGATTCTCACCAGAATCCTGGAAGGATTCTCACCAGAATCCTGGAAGGATTCTCACCAGAATCCTGGAAGGATTCTCACCAGAATCCTGGAAGGATTCTCACCAGAATCCTGGAAGGATTCTCAACAGAATCCTGGAAGGATTCTCAACAGAATCCTGGAAGGATTCTCAACAGAATCCTGGAAGGATTCTCAACAGAATCCTGGAAGGATTCTCAACAGAATCCTGGAAGGATTCTCACCAGAATCCTGGAAGGATTCTCACCAGAGTCCTGGAACAATTCTCACCAGAATCCTGGAAGGATTCTCACCAGAATTCTGGAAGGATTCTCACCAGAATCCTGGCAGGATTCTCACCAGAATCCTGGAAGGATTCTCACCAGAATCCTGGAAGGATTCTCACTAGAATCCAGAGAGGATTCTCACCAGAATCCTGTAAGGATTCTCACCAGAATCCTGTAAGGATTCTCACCAGAATCCTGTAAGGATTCTCACCAGAATCCTGTAAGGATTCTCACCAGAATCCTGTAAGGATTCTCACCAGAATCCTGTAAGGATTCTCACCAGAATCCTGTAAGGATTCTCACCAGAATCCTGTAAGGATTCTCACCAGAATCCTGTAAGGATTCTCACCAGAATCCTGTAAGGATTCTCACCAGAATCCTGTAAAGATTCTCACCAGAATCCTGTAAGGATTCTCACCAGAATCCTGTAAGGATTCTCACCAGAATCCTGTAAGGATTCTCACCAGAATCCTGGAAGGATTCTCACCAGAATCCTGTAAGGATTCTCACCAGAATCCTGTAAGGATTCTCACCAGAATCCTGTAAGGATTCTCACCAGAATCCTGTAAGGATTCTCACCAGAATCCTGTAAGGATTCTCACCAGAATCCTGTAAGGATTCTCACCAGAATCCTGTAAGGATTCTCACCAGAATCCTGTAAGGATTCTCACCAGAATCCTGTAAGGATTCTCACCAGAATCCTGTAAGGATTCTCACCAGAATCCTGTAAGGATTCTCACCAGAATCCTGTAAGGATTCTCACCAGAATCCTGTAAGGATTCTCACCAGAATCCTGTAAGGATTCTCACCAGAATCCTGCAAGGATTCTCACCAGAATCCTGTAAGGATTCTCACAAGAATCCTGTAAGGATTCTCACCAGAATCCTGTAAGGATTCTCACCAGAATCCTGTAAGGATTCTCACCAGAATCCTGTAAGGATTCTCACCAGAATCCTGTAAGGATTCTCACCAGAATCCTGTAAGGAATCTCACCAGAATCCTGTAAGGATTCTCACCAGAATCCTGTAAGGATTCTAACCAGAATCCTGTAAGGATTCTCACCAGAATCCTGTAAGGATTCTCACCAGAATCCTGTAAGGATTTTCACCAGAATCCTGTAAGGATTCTCACCAGAATCCTGTAAGGATTCTCACCAGAATCCTGTAAGGATTCTCACCAGAATCCTGTAAGGATTCTCACCAGAATCCTGTAAGGATTCTCACCAGAATCCTGTAAGGATTCTCACCAGAATCCTGTAAGGATTCTCACCAGAATCCTGTAAGGATTCTCACCAGAATCCTGTAAGGATTCTCACCAGAATCCTGTAAGGATTCTCACCAGAATCCTGTAAGGATTCTCACCAGAATCCTGTAAGGATTCTCACCAGTATCCTGTAAGGATTCTCACCAGAATCCTGTAAGGATTCTCACCAGAATCCTGTAAGGATTCTCACCAGAATCCTGTAAGGATTCTCACCAGAATCCTGTAAGGATTCTCACCAGAATCCTGTAAGGATTCTCACCAGAATCCTGTAAGGATTCTCACCAGAATCCTGTAAGGATTCTCACCAGAATCCTGTAAGGATTCTCACCAGAATCCTGTAAGGATTCTCACCAGAATCCTGTAAGGATTCTCACCAGAATCCTGTAAGGATTCTCACCAGAATCCTGTAAGGATTCTCACCAGAATCCTGTAAGGATTCTCACCAGAATCCTGTAAGGATTCTCACCAGAATCCTGTAAGGATTCTCACCAGAATCCTGTAAGGATTCTCACCAGAATCCTGTAAGGATTCTCAATAGAATCCTGTAAGGATTCTCACCAGAATCCTGTAAGGATTCTCACCAGAATCCTGTAAGGATTCTCACCAGAATCCTGTAAGGATTCTCACCAGAATCCTGTAAAGATTCTCAATAGAATCCTGTAAGGATTCTCACCAGAATCCTGTAAGTATTCTCACCAGAATCCTGTAAGGATTCTCACCAGAATCCTGTAAGGATTCTCACCAGAATCCTGTAAGGATTCTCACCAGAATCCTGTAAGGATTCTCACCAGAATCCTGTAAGGATTCTCACCAGAATCCTGTAAGGATTCTCACCAGAATCCTGTAAGGATTCTCACCAGAATCCTGTAAGGATTCTCACCAGAATCCTGTAAGGATTCTCACCAGAATCCTGTAAGGATTCTCACCAGAATCCTGTAAGGATTCTCACCAGAATCCTGTAAGGATTCTCACCAGAATCCTGTAAGGATTCTCACCAGAATCCTGTAAGGATTCTCACCAGAATCCTGTAAGGATTCTCACCAGAATCCTGTAAGGATTCTCACCAGAATCCTGTAAGGATTCTCACCAGAATCCTGTAAGGATTCTCACCAGAATCCTGTAAGGATTCTCACCAGAATCCTGTAAGGATTCTCACCAGAATCCTGTAAGGATTCTCACCAGAATCCTGCAAGGATTCTCACCAGAATCCTGTAAGGATTCTCACCAGAATCCTGTAAGGATTCTCACCAGAATCCTGTAAGGATTCTCACCAGAATCCTGTAAGGATTCTCACCAGAATCCTGTAAGGATTCTCACCAGAATCCTGTAAGGATTCTCACCAGAATCCTGTAAGGATTCTCACCAGAATCCTGTAAGGATTCTCACCAGAATCCTGTAAGGATTCTCACCAGAATCCTGTAAGGATTCTCACCAGAATCCTGTAAGGATTCTCACCAGAATCCTGTAAGGATTCTCACCAGAATCCTGTAAGGATTCTCACCAGAATCCTGTAAGGATTCTCACCAGAATCCTGTAAGGATTCTCACCAGAATCCTGTAAGGATTCTCACCAGAATCCTGTAAGGATTCTCACCAGAATCCTGTAAGGATTCTCACCAGAATCCTGTAAGGATTCTCACCAGAATCCTGTAAGGATTCTCACCAGAATCCTGTAAGGATTCTCACCAGAATCCTGTAAGGATTCTCACCAGAATCCTGTAAGGATTCTCACCAGAATCCTGTAAGGATTCTCACCAGAATCCTGTAAGGATTCTCACCAGAATCCTGTAAGGATTCTCACCAGAATCCTGTAAGGATTCTCACCAGAATCCTGTAAGGATTCTCACCAGAATCCTGTAAGGATTCTCACCAGAATCCTGTAAGGATTCTCACCAGAATCCTGTAAGGATTCTCACCAGAATCCTGTAAGGATTTTCACCAGAATCCTGTAAGGATTCTCACCAGAATCCTGTAAGGATTCTCACCAGAATCCTGTAAGGATTCTCACCAGAATCCTGTAAGGATTCTCACCAGAATCCTGTAAGGATTCTCACCAGAATCCTGTAAGGATTCTCACCAGAATCCTGTAAGGATTCTCACCAGAATCCTGTAAGGATTCTCACCAGAATCCTGTAAGGATTCTCACCAGAATCCTGTAAGGATTCTCACCAGAATCCTGTAAGGATTCTCACCAGAATCCTGTAAGGATTCTCACCAGAATCCTGTAAGGATTCTCACCAGAATCCTGTAAGGATTCTCACCAGAATTCTGTAAGGATTCTCACCAGAATCCTGTAAGGATTCTCACCAGAATCCTGTAAGGATTCTCACCAGAATCCTGTAAGGATTCTCACCAGAATCCTGTAAGGATTCTCACCAGAATCCTGTAAGGATTCTCACCAGAATCCTGTAAGGATTCTCACCAGAATCCTGTAAGGATTCTCACCAGAATCCTGTAAGGATTCTCACCAGAATCCTGTAAGGATTCTCACCAGAATCCTGTAAGGATTCTCACCAGAATCCTGTAAGGATTCTCACCAGATTCCAGAAAGGATTCTTACCAGAATTCTGGAAGGATTTTTAAAAGAATCCTTGAAGGATTCTCACCACAAGATTTCCACCAGAATTCTCGAAGGAATCTCATCAGAATTTTGAAAAAATACTCATCAGAAACCTGTGAGAATTATCACCAGAACCCTGGGTGGATTTTCACCAGAATTTTGAAAGGATTTTCGCCAGAATCCTGGAAATATTTCCGCCGTAATCCTGAGAGGATTCTCACCAGAATCCTGAGTGGATTTTCACCAGAATCCTGAGAGGATTCTCACCAGAATCCTGAGAGGATTCTCACCAGAATCCTGAGAGGATTCTCACCAGAATCCTGAGAGGATTCTCACCAGAATCCTGAGAGGATTCTCACCAGAATCCTGAGAGGATTCTCACCAGAATCCTGAGAGGATTCTCACCAGAATCCTGAGAGGAATCTCACCAGAATCCTGAGAGGATTCTCGCCAGAATCCTGAGAGGATTCTCGCCAGAATCCTGAGAGGACTCTCACCAGAATCCTGAGTGGATTTTCACCAGAATCCTGAGAGGATTCTCACCAGAATCCTGAGAGGATTCTCACCAGAATCCTGAGAGGATTCTCACCAGAATCCTGAGAGGATTCTCACCAGAATCCTGAGAGGATTCTCACCAGAATCCTGAGAGGATTCTCACCAGAATCTTGAGAGGATTCTCACCAGAATCCTGAGAGGATTCTCGCCAGAATCCTGAGAGGATTCTCGCCAGAATCCTGAGAGGACTCTCGCCAGAATCCTGAGAGGATTCTCGCCAGAATCCTGAGAGGATTCTCGCCAGAATCCTGAGAGGATTCTCGCCAGAATCCTGAGAGGATTCTCGCCAGAATCCTGAGAGGATTTTTGCCAGAATCCTGAGAGGATTCTCGCCAGAATCCTGCGAGGATTCTCGCCAGAATCCTGAGAATATTCTTGCCAGAATCCTGAGAGGATTCTCGCCAGAATCCTGAGAGGATTCTCGCCAGAATCCTGAGAGGATTCCCGCCAGAATCCTGAGAGGATTCTCGCCAGAATCCTGAGAGGATTCTCGCCAGAATCCTGACAGGATTCTCGCCAGAATCCTGAGAGGATTCTCGCCAGAATCCTGAGAGGATTCTCGCCAGAATCCTGAGAGGATTCTCGCCAGAATCCTGAGAGGATTCTCGCCAGAATCCTGTAAGGATTCTCGCCAGAATCCTGAGAGGATTCTCGCCAGAATCCTGAGAGGATTCTCGCCAGAATCCTGAGAGGATTCTCGCCAGAATCCTGAGAGGATTCTCGCCAGAATCCTGAGAGGATTCTCGCCAGAATTCTGAGAGGATTCTCGCCAGAATCCTGAGAGGATTCTCGCCAGAATCCTAAGAGGATTCTCGCCAGAATCCTGAGAGGATTCTCGCCAGAATCCTGAGAGGATTCTCGCCAGAATCCTGAGAGGATTCTCGCCAGAATCCTGAGAGGATTCTCGCCAGAATCCTGAGAGGATTCTCGCCAGATCCTGAGAGGATTCTCGCCAGAATCCTGAGAGGATTCTCGCCAGAATCCTGAGAGGATTCTCGCTAGCATCCTGAGAGGATTCTCGCCAGAATCCTGAGAGGATTCTCGCCAGAATCCTGAGAGGATTCTCGCCAGAATCCTGAGAGGATTCTCGCCAGAATCCTGAGAGGATTCTCGCCAGAATCCTGAGAGGATTCTCACCAGAATCCTGAGAGGATTCTCACCAGAATCCTGAGAGGATTCTCACCAGAATCCTGAGAGGATTCTCACCAGAATCCTGAGAGGATTCTCACCAGAATCCTGAGGATTCTCACTAGAATCCTGAGAGGATTCTCACCAGAATCCTGAGAGGATTCTCACCAGAATCCTGAGAGGATTCTCACCAGAATCTTGAGTGGACGCTCACCTGAATCCTGAGAGGATTCTCACCAGAATCCTGAGAGGATTCCCACCAAAATCCTGAGAGGATTCTCACCAGAATCCTGAGAGGATTCTCACCAGAATCCTGAGAGGATTCTCACCAGAATCCTGAGAGGATTCTCGCCAGAATCCTGAGAGGATTCTCGCCAGAATCCTGAGAGGATTCTCGCCAGAATCCCGAGAGGATTCTCGCCAGAATCCTGAGAGGATTCTCGCCAGAATCCTGAGAGGATTCTCGCCAGAATCCTGAGAGGATTCTCGCCAGAATCCTGAGAGGATTCTCACCAGATTCCTGAGAGGATTCTCGCCAGAATCCTGAGAGGATTCTCACCAGAATCCTGAGAGGATTCTCACCAGAACCGTGAGAGGATTCTCACCAGAACCCTGAGAGGATTCTCACCAGAACCCTGAGAGGATTCTCACCAGAATCCTGAGAGGATTCTCGCCAGAATCCTGAGAGGATTCCCACCAGAATCCTGAGAGGATTCTCACAAGATTCCTGAGAGGATTCTCGCCAGAATCCTGAGAGGATTCTCACCAGAATCCTGAGAGGATTCTCACCAGAACCCTGAGAGGATTCTCACCAGAAACCTGAGAGGATTTTCGCCAGAATCCTGAGAGGATTCTCACCAGAATCCTGAGAGGATTCTCGCCAGAATCCTGAGAGGATTCTCTTCAGATTCCTGAGTGGTTTCTCGCCAGAATCCTGAGAGGATTCTCGCCAGAATCCTGAGAGGATTCTCGCCAGAATCCTGAGAGGATTCTCGCCAGAATCCTGAAAGTATTCTCGCCAGATTCCTGAGAGGATTCTCGCCAGAATCCTGAGAGGAGTCTCACCAGAATCCTGAGAGGATTCTCACCAGAATCCTGAGAGGATTCTCACCAGAATCCTGAGAGGATTCTCACCAGAATCCTGCGAGGATTCTCACCAGAATCCTGAGAGGATTCTCACCAGAATCTTGAGAGGATTTTCACCAGAATCCTGAGAGGATTCTCACCAGAATCCTGAGAGGATTCTCACCAGAATCTTGAGAGTACTCTCACCAGAATCCTGAGAGGATTCTCGCTAGAATCCTGAGAGGATTCTCGCCAGAATCCTGAGAGGATTCTCGCCAGAATCCTGAGAGGATTCTCGCCAGAATCCTGAGAGGATTCTCGCCAGAATCCTGAGAGGATTCTCGCCAGAATCCTGAGAGGATTCTCGCCAGAATCCTGAGAGGATTCTCACCAGAATCCTGAGAGGATTCTCGCCAGAATCCTGAGAGGATTCTCGCCAGAATCCTGAGAGGATTCTCACCAGATTCCTGAGAGGATTCTCGCCAGAATCCTGAGAGGATTCTCGCCAGAATTCTGAGAGGATTCTCACCAGAACCATGAGAGGATTCTCAACAGAATCCTGAGAGGATTCTCAACAGAATCCTGAGAGGATTCTCGCCAGAATCCTGAGAGGATTCTCACCAGAATCCTGAGAGGATTCTCGCCAGAATCCTGAGAGGATTCTCGCCAGAATCCTGAGAGGATTCTCGCCAGAATCCTGAGAGGATTCTCACCAGATTCCTGAGAGGATTCTCGCCAGAATCCTGAGAGGATTCTCACCAGAATCCTGAGAGGATTCTCACCAGAACCCTCAGAGGATTCTCACCAGAACCCTGAGAGGATTCTCACCAGAATCCTGAGAGGATTCTCGCCAGAATCCTGAGAGGATTCTCGCCAGAATCCTGAGAGGATTCTCGCCAGAATCCTGAGAGGATTCTCGCCAGAATCCTGAGAGGATTCTCGCCAGAATCCTGAGAGGATTCTCACCAGAATCCTGATAGGATTCTCACCAGATTCCTGATGGGATTCTCACCAGAATCCTGAGAGGATTCTCACCAGAATCCTGAGAGGATTCTCACCAGAATCCTGAGAGGATTCTCACCAGAATCCTGAGAGGATTCCCACCAGAATCCTGAGAGGATTCTCACCAGAATCCTGAGAGGATTTTCACCAGAATCCTGAGAGGATTCTCACCAGAATCCTGAGAGGATTCTCACCAGAATCCTGAGAGGATTCTCACCAGAATCCTGAGAGGATTCTCACCAGAATCCTGAGAGGATTCTCACCAGAATCCTGAGAGGATTCTCACCAGAATCCTGAGAGGATTCTCACCGGAATCCTGAGAGGATTCTCACCAGAATCCTGAGAGGATTTTCACCAGAATCCTGAGAGGATTCTCACCAGAATCTTGAGAGGACTCTCTCCTGAAACCTGAGAGGATTCTCACCAGAATCCTGAGAGGATTCCCACCAAAATCCTGAGAGGATTCTCACCAGAATCCTGAGAGGATTCTCACCAGAATCCTGAGATGATTCTCACCAGAATCCTGAGAGGATTCTCACTAGAATCCTGAGAGGATTCTCACCAGAATCCTGAGAGGATTCTCACCAGAATCCTGAGAGGATTCTCACCAGAATCCTGAGAGGATTCTCACCAGAATCCTGAGAGGATTCTCGCCAGAATCCTGAGAGGATTCTCGCCAGAATCCTGAGAGGATTCTCGCCAGAATCCTGAGAGGATTCTCGCCAGAATCCTGAGAGGATTCTCGCCAGAATCCTGAGAGGATTCTCGCCAGAATCCTGAGAGGATTCTCGCCAGAATCCTGAGAGGATTCTCGCCAGAATCCTGAGAGGATTCTCGCCAGAATCCTGAGAGGATTCTCGCCAGAATCCTGAGAGGATTCTCGCCAGAATCCTGAGAGGATTCTCGCCAGAATCCTGAGAGGATTCTCGCCAGAATCCTGAGAGGATTCTCGCCAGAATCCTAAGAGGATTCTTGCCAGAATCCTGAGAGGATTCTCGCCAGAATCCTGAGAGGATTCTCGCCAGAATCCTGAGAGGATTCTCGCCAGAATCCTGAGAGGATTCTCGCCAGAATCCTGAGAGGATTCTCGCCAGAATCCTGAGAGGATTCTCGCCAGAATCCTGAGAGGATTCTCGCCAGAATCCTGAGAGGATTCTCACCAGAATCCTGAGAGGATTCTCACCAGATTCCTGAGAGGATTCTCGCCAGAATCCTGAGAGGATTCTCACCAGAATCCTGAGAGGATTCTCACCAGAATCCTGAGAGGATTCTCGTCAGAATCCTGAGAGGATTCTCACCAGAATCCTGAGAGGATTCTCGCCAGAATCCTGAGAGGATTCTCACCAGATTCCTGAGAGGATTCTCACCAGAATTTGATGAATTTCGATATTTTACTACGTTAATCGTATGTTATGATTGAGCAGTAAATTTCAATTTATCTCACAATTTCACTAATGTTCCTCCCATCAACTGGAATCGCTGATTTTGTTCCTCAGCTGGTCACGCACCCCGAGTCCGAATCAAAACATTATGCGCCTTCACACTTCTCCGTTTTCCTGTGAGGAGAATGATACCTGCCTGGTATATACACTGGTGATCATCAAATTACCACCACCCATTCCCAACCATATCCCATCCCAATCGCGCATGCAAGCAGCACCAGAACAACAGCCAAGAAGATCCCGCGCCGCCGGAGACCCAACAAAACTTCGCTCCGGTGCGGTGGTACAGCAGAGGAGCGCAATAATCGTGCAGTTTTGTAATTCTATATCCTTCGCATCGACTTTCCGACTGAAGCGGAACACGGCACGATCGACGACCAGCAGGGCAGGGGGGGAAGAAGCACGTTCTCGCTCTCAAACGCGGCAGTGCCAGCCAGTCAGCCAGATTCGTAGCAACCTTCGTCGAGAGTGGACGTGTTTTCCGTTCGGCTTCACCCGTCGATTCCATGTGTTGGGTTCGTTTATCCGCGCGATTCTCCTCAGAGGCGGTCAGTCAGTGTGTGTTGTTTTTGAATTTGGAAAGGTTGAACACCTCCGTGGAGGAATCTCCTCTGCGCGTTCTGAAATACTTACAACGTTTCTGTCGTGTGTGCAGTTTCGTCGTGGGAAATTTATTTTTAATTGAGTGTCCTACCCCAGAAGAGTGTTGCCAGCCAGTTCGGGATGAGGAGAAGAGCAAACACCTGGCACCGGGTGATGATGGATTATTAATTGTGCTACAATGTGTGTCGCGTCAGTTGCTGCAACCAAAATTGTGGAGGAGACGCATGGTGCGCTTTCGAAATGCTAGGCAAGCGAGTGAGTGAGTCAATGAAGAGAGTATTTCGCGCCGATTGGAAGTGAAATATGAATTAAAAATAGCTGCTCCGGAAAAGTAGCAAGCGGTGCCGTTGGTTTTGGAACCGAAACGAGCGCGAAAAGTGTATCTACAGTAGCAAAGTAGTGCATCGATGAGCAACAATGTGAAGAGGAGCAGAGGCCAAACAGCGAGCGAGCACATAACAACACCCGATCCTATTCAGCGAGTGAGTGAGTGAGAAATGGTGAAATTTGATACTTTTAAAACGCGAAACCCGCGCACGGTTGGTGGCTCGTACGTGGAGTTCAAAGATCTCTCGACTCCACGTTGTGACCAATAATAATAATAATCAAAGCGGCGACGTGCTGAAACTACTGTGAGATGGTGTTGTTCGTTTTGGATGGCGGGTTTTGTATGCAGCCACAGTGAGTAAAGAATTGGCACATTTCGCGCGCGTAACTAAAACGGTTCGTGTAGTGATCAATTTTGTCCAGCATCGCACAATGCGCTGAGAATTTGTACACGGGGAAACTGAAAGTTTGCACAATGTCGGTTACAACGTTGTAATTGGAGACGGTGGACTTTTTTTTTATTTGCTGGCATACCGATGATGGAAAAACTGGTAGACCCTCTGGACATTGATCTGAAATATGTGCAATAGCCAAAGTGACAACACTGAACGAGCTTTAATCGTGCGATTTAAAACTCATTTAGCACTAATCGATAATTGGAAGTAGTCACATTGATCAGTCTAGTCAAACGGAACTTGATAAGGTGAGTCATGGTGTCGTTTATAAAGAGTCAGTTAGTTCTTTTACTTATTTTACACGTACTGTATTCGGTTAAGGTTGAAGGATTCGTAATTGAAATAATCTTCATCATTGAAAATTCGAAAGCAGTTTTCTCGTTCAAAACAGAAATTTCCACAGGAAAATGTATTCACTATATTGCGGCTGAAGATTGGAGTACAGTGAACACATTTTCACTGCAGAAATTTCAGTTTTGAAGGAGAAAACTGCTTTCCAATTTTCAATGATGACGGCTATGTCAATGACGAACCCTTCAACCTTAATCAATGGTTCGGTCCCATGGAATCAAATGTAAAATCAATCTACAGTCAATATTTAATATTCCTCTTATTTATGCATCACGATGGCCCAAGTTTTAACTCCTGAATCAGTTATTTTGGACTCCCAGAAGCTACGATCAAAATTTGAGCAAAACCGATTTTTTTCTTTAAGAATTTCAAAGTTTTGTTGAAAATTCTTTTGGGAGATCGTCAGAACCCCATCAGTAGCGTTAAAATAAGTTTCTGTTAAGTGTTCATTCTTTATTGTGATCGACTAGCAATTTTTCCAGGGATTCCCCAGAAATTCTTTTTGGATATCGTAAAAACGACACCACTGCCACTGTGGTTTTTTTTCTAAGGAAATGTCGTAAAATTGAATATCTCTGGAGGCCGCTGGAATATTGCCAATCTTTTTTCATTAAAATTAAGCTATTTTCATGGGCAATTTGATGGTAGTGTGTTCGTTCACTGCCCGTGATTATTTTTTGAAGTTTTGGTCAAATAAATGTGATTTTACCCTATTTTTAGTGCTATAACGTCTATAACTCTGGATTCCGGTGAGATTAATTCAATCTAGTCTGGAATGGTCTGTCTGAATACAATGCCGAACTTGATTGAATTCAAAGTTATAGACGTATCTTCGTTGCACTAAGAATAAGGTAAAACCACTTTTATTTGACCGAAATTTCACTTTATTTGACCTACCAACAAACTGCCCCTGACAATAGCTTAATTTTAACGAAAAAAGATTGCAGTTATCTCAACGGAATCCAGAGTTTTAAACGTATGAATATCATTGGCGTAGCTAGAGGGGTGGCCAGGCTCCCCCCAGAAATATTTCATGACTTTATATAAGGAATTTAGAAAAAAAATCTGAAAACCACTGTCGTGGTGACAAACATAGATCTATAATAGACATTTATTTGGCATGATATGTGTTTAAATTGACAGTTATTGGAGACTATTCTCAACTTGTTACTCTTTACAAGATCATGTTCAAAATGGTCTATGTTATTAGTTAGTTTTGTTTGGAAATATTATATAACCAGAATTATATAAATAGCAATGCTTCGTACATCTTCTTTTTAAAAGCGCTGAGAAATTAAATCTAAATGATAATTTCCAGAAATTCTTTGATGGGTATCTTTAAGAAACTTTGAATTTTCTAGCAGCATTACTGCAAAATATGGTTAAGTGCTTCTTTGTGAAATTCAAGTATCATGTGGGAAAAAAATCTGGTTGAATTTGCAATGGAATTCCAGCAAAAGTTTTTGAATTCCTAGTGAGAATAGATGTCACATAATAAGAAATGATCCATGTAGTTGAAGCGTAAACGCGAGTGTATTCATTAAAACCATGCTGGAGGTAATTTCTAGCAGGTCAATACTATTAATTTCTTTTGTTTCGTGGGCCAGGGGTATTTGTGCGTTTATCAAACAATGCACAAATTATAATGGTCATTGAGGAAGTTTTAATATATTCAAATGCTGGTGCTGCAATGGGTAATCTTGAAGGTATTTATGATTGGACTTCTTAACCCTCTAATACCCAAATTTTTTATTTTGATCTAAATATCATTTTTTATCATCTAAAATCGATTTAAACATGTTTTGGAAGATGATTCTTTTTAATTCTCAATTTCGTGAATTTCAGCTTTTGATTTTTCTAATTTTTATTTTTGAACATCCCCACACTTTTATATTCTTCCTGGAAGCCAATTTGGGGAGCAGATTTTTTGAGATAGAAACATTTTGAGATTTTATGATTATTGTTAAAATATTATTATTCTAAATTTTTTTCTCAGAAAATTTTGTTTTCCGTGTAAATGGAAAATAATTTTAGAGTGTATTCGATTCCCTTAAACTATTAAACAAGGATATGATGATTTGGGAAAAATTCAAAATATGTTTATTGTAGCGATTCAATACAAAATAAACAATGACTTCTGAAAGGTAACTAAAACATCAATTTTTCAATGATTTTTAAAAAATGTAAATACGCTTTGAAATACACAAAAAACCATTTTGAGATGTACAGAACAGTCCTAAATATCAGCCAAAAATATAAAAATAAAAGATTTTCCACGAAACAAAAATTACAAAAATGCTCAAACTATACCCCGTCTAAAGGCGGGATTGGGTATTAGAGGGTTAAAGATTTCTCGGAGATAATTGTGAAAGAATTCCTGGATGACTTCTTGGAACATTTCTTGGCATCTATGTCCCTCTAACATTATCTAAAAGAATTTCAATACTAATCGCTGGAGGAATTCGTCTAGAAATCCTTCAAACTATTCAAAAAATCTACAAATAATCCTAAAAACAACCCTGGGGTGAATCCCTGAAAAAGATTATGAACGGATTATTGACATTTTTTACTAACCGCAGAATAATTTTCTGAAAAAATCCCGAGAGAAATTTCGGAATTCTCGGAGCAATACCTGCAGGAATCCCTAGAGAAATTTCTGAAAGTATACCTGGAGGAATCTGAAGAGCAATCATGCGATGAATTTCAGGAAAAAAAATCTGAAGACTCCGCATCAGAAATCCCAGTAGAAATCACAAGAAAATTTTTTAGATGAATCATTGGAGAAATTTTTGGACGCATTCCTGGAGGAATCCCCGGAGGAATTCTTCGAGAAATCACAGGAGGAATTCCAAGATGCATTTCTGGAGGAAATCCTGCAGAACCTTCTGGACAAATTCTATGCGGAATCCCTGGAAAAGTTCCTGGTTCAATGCCTGGAGTATTGGGGGATATTTTTTTTTATTATTGTACAAATAGGTACGAAGGTTCTGAAGGTTGATGAAATTTTTTCATAGGTAGAGATCGTTTATATATGAACAAAAACTAAATTGAATAAAATCAGGATCGCCTAATTTTCCGGAAAACTCCAGTGCAAAACAAACATTTTCCACAGACACCACCTACTCTGAAAAAATTTTTTTTTTTGTGAAATCATAGCAAATTTTCTCAGCAATTCCTAGATGTATTTCTGGAGGAAATCCTGGAGAATTTTCTGGACAAATTCCTGGCGGAATTCCTGGAGAAGTTAATGGAGAAATTTCTGGAGGAGGCATCCCTGGAGAAGTTCCTGGAGTAATGCCTGAAGTATTAGAGAAATTTCTGATGAAATTCCAAGATAAATTTTTAGAAGAACTCCCAGAGGAATTTCCGGATGAATTCCCGGAGGAATTCCAGGTGGAATTCTTGAAGAAATTCTTGGAGGAGTTACTGGAGGAATCTCACGAAAGAATCCTTAGAGGAATCCCTAAAGGAATTTCTGGTATATTCCTGGAGGAATTCCTGGTGGAATTTCTGGAGGAAACCGTGAAATAACTCCTGGACGGATTTCTAGAGGAATTCTTGGAGTTCAAATTCGTGGATTAATTCCTGGAGGAAACCTGCAAGAATTTCCGGAGGAATCCCATGGAAAAATCCTATAGAATATCCTGAAGAATCTCCTGAAAGAATATCTGCAGCAATCCTGGAGGATTGCTGTAGGAATTTTCAAAGAAATTCCTGGAGGGATTCCTGGATCAATTTCTGGAGAAGTTCCTGTAGAAATTTCTAAAGAAATACCTGGTGTAAATCTTGGTGAAATTCCTGGAGGAGTTCATGGAGAAATGCCTGGATGAAATCCTGGAGGAATACCTGGGATAATTCCTGGATAAATTCGCAGAGAAATTTCTGGGGGAATTTCTGAAGGAATCATTGGAGGATTTCCTCGAGGATTCCTGAAGAAATCCTTGAAAGAATTCCTAGAGGAATCTCAGGAGAAATTCATGCAGGAACCCCTGGAGGAATTCTTGGAATAATTCCTGTAAAAACTCCGGGAGGAATTTCTGGGGGATTTTTTTATGGAGCCCATGGAGAAATTCCTGGAGAAATTGCGGTAGTAATTTCTGAAGGAATTCCTATATGAATTCCTGGAGGACTTTCTGAAGGAATTCCTGGGGTATTTCTGAAGAAACCTTTTAAGGAAATCCTGGAAATAGTCTTAGAGAAATTCTTGGAAAGAACCCTGGAGGAATTCCTGGACAAATCTCTATAGGAAATGTTGGGGAAATTCCATAGAACTATTCATGGAAGAATTCCAGGAGGAATCCCTTAATCAATTCTTTGAGGAATCCTTCAATAAATTCCTGGAAGAATCTTTAGAAGAATTCTGGAAGGAATCCATGGAGAAATTTCTGAAGAAATGCCTAGAGAAATTCTTAGAGAAATTCCTAGAGATATTCCTAGAGGAGTTCTGAGAGGAATTTCTGGTGGAGTTCCAGGAGAAATTTCCAGAGGAATTTCTGGAGGAATTCCAGGAGCAATTTCAGAAGGAATTTCTGGAAGAATTACTGGAGGAATCATCGGTGGGATTTTTGGAGGAATATATAGAGGAAACCGTGGAGAAGAAACTCCTGGATTAATTCTTGGAGGAAACCCTGGAAGGATTTCTGGAGGAATTCCAGGAAGAATTGCTGAAGGAATTGCTGTACGAATTTCCGAAGAAATTCCTGGAGGAATTCCTGGATTCATTCAGAAATACCTGGGGTAATTTCTAGTGAAATTCGTGGTAAACTCCTGGAGGAGTCCCTGGAAAAATGCCAGGATGAAATCCTGGAAGATTGCCAGGAGGAATACCTGGAATAATTCTTGAATAAATTCCGGAAAGATTTTCTGGGGAAATTTTGAAAAGAATCCCTTGAGAATGTCCTGGAGGATTCCTGAAAAAATATTTTAAGGAATTCCTAGAGAAGTCTCAGGAGGAATTCATGCAGGAATCCCAGGAAGAATAATGGGAATTTTTGGATTAACTCCGGGAGGAAGTCTTGGGGGAATTTCTTGATAAATTCTTGAAGAAATTGCGGTAGTAATTTCTGAAGGAATCCTGGAGGAATGCCTGGAGGTATCCCTATAGAAATCTCTGGAGGTACTTCTGGAGGAATGCCTGGAGAAACCCCTGGATAAATTCCTGGAGACATGCCTGTATCAATTCCTGGAGGAATTCCTTAAGAAATCCCTGGAGGAAACCGTGGAGAATTTCCTTGAAGAATCCCTGAAGAAATTCCTGGATTAATGCCTGGAGCAGTCTCTGGATAATTTCCTAGATGAATTCCTGGTGGAGGATTTGGAAGAATTCTGGGAGGGACCTCTAGAAGAACTCCCGCAGCAATCTCTAGATTAATTCCTAGAGAAATCCCGGGATGAGTCCATGGGGAAACTACCAGGAGAAGTTTCTGAAGAAACCTCCTAGAGGAATCCTTAGAGAAATTTCTAGAGAAATTCTTGGGAAACACCTGGAAAAAAATCTTGGGAAAATCCCTGGAGGAATCCCTGAGGCAATTTCTGGAGGAACCTCAGGAGGAATGCCTGGAAAATTCTGGACAAATTCCTTGCGGAATCCCAAGAAGAATTCCTGGATAAATTTGTAAAGGAGTTTTTGGGGAAATTCCTGGGAACTATCCCTGAACGAATCCCTAGAGAAATCTCGAGAGAAATTCTGGAAGCAATAACTACAGGAATTTCTGAAAAAAGTCCAAGAGAAATTTCTGAAGAAATTCCAAGAGAAGTTTCTGAAGAAATTCCAAGAGAAATTTCTAGAGGAATTCCCAGAGGAATTTTTGGATGAATTCCTGGAGGAATTGCGGTAGTAATTTCTAAAGGAATGCCTATGGGAGTTCCTGGATCAATTCCTGGAGGACTTGCTGAAATAATTCTTGGGGTAATTCTTAGAAAACCTCTTGAGGAATTCCTGGAGGCATCCTTAGAGAAATTTCTAGAGAATTACTTGGAAGAATCCCTGGGGGAATTCTTGGAAAGAAACCTGGAGGAATCCCTGAAACAATTTCTGGAGGAACCTAAGGAGAAATTCCTGGACAAATCTTTATAGGAAATCTAGGGGAACTATTCATGGAAGAACTCCAGGAGGAATCCCTAAATGAATACCTTGAGGAATCCCTGAATGGAAGGAATCCATGGAGAAATTTCTGAAGGAATTCCTGAATAAATTTTCAGAAGAATTCAGAAAGGAATTTCTGGTGGAGTTCCAGGAGGAATTTCCAGAGAAAATTCTGGAGGAATTATTGCCGAAATTATCGTTGGAATTTCTGGAAGGATCCTTGAGAAGAAATTCCTGGATTAATTCTTGGAGGAAACCCTGGAAGAATTTTCGGAGGAATTCATGGAAGAATTCCTGGATCCATTCTTGAATAAATTCCCGGTGGAATTCCTGAGGAAATACCTGGGGTAATTCCTGGAGAAATTCTTGGTAGAACTCTTGCAGGAGTCCCTGGTGAAATACCTGAATGAAATCCTAGAGGAATGCCAGGAGGAATACCTGGAATAATTCTTGAAAAAAAAAAAAAAAAAATCCGGGAGGAATTTCCGAAGGAATTTCTTGAGAAGTTCAAGGAGGAATCTCAAGATTTATTCCAGATGAAATACAAAGTTCGATTTCTGCGGGAATTCTAGGAGGAATTTCTGAAGAATTTTCAGGAGAAATACTGAAGAAACCGCTGAAATTCCTGAGGAAATCCTTAAATCCTGGATTAATTCCTGAGGGAGGTTCTGAAGGAATCCCAACAAGAGTTCTTGCAAGAATTTTTTTAAATAATCCCGGAATTCGTTTTTGGAAGAATAATAGAAGAAATTTCCGGTGAATCCCTGGAGGAACTCTTGAAGTAATTTCTGCAGAAGCCCGATGAGGAAATCCGGAAGCAACCCCATGAGGAACTCTTTATGGAATCTCAGGAGAGCTTTCTTAGCGAATACCTGGAAGGATTTTTGTAGGAATATTCCTGGATAAAAAAATTAATTTAATAATCTTCCCCAAACAATAATCAAATAATATCCTAAGTTATTTTATAATACATTCTAAAAATTATTTCAAGTTGATTGCCAATAGTGTCAATAACCGATGTTGGTCATTTACAGCTCCAGCATCATCCTCAAGTGATACGAATGTACCACGGGAATGGTGTAAAGTATCACTAATAAACAAACAAACAAACAAACATCATCCTCAAATCAAGGATGGGAAAAAATCATTAATTTATTGCGTATGCCTCACTCACATCCACGCACAATCTGATGCGAGTGTGCTTCTCCCCCAGCCAAGCAAAATATTTCCACTTTCATTGCCCATTCTTTCAAATCGCTGAGCACCGGGCGAAGCAAGCAACGACGGCCGAATGAATCGCTACCGAATCTGAGTGCCGAAGGCGAACGAACCAAGATTGAACGAGTGTTTGCGTACTGAGTCGGGTGCGAGAGCATTCATATTGGAACATTCACTTAGCGTTCAGTGGAAGCATTCAGTACTGGGAATTGAATCAGTGAGTGCGTTTTGATTCAATCAGCTGAATGCCACTCGGTAGTTGAGAGAGCGAACGTTCTTTTCGTATGCACCGATGCAAGCTGATTCATTTCGAACTCTATTTGTTTCTCTCCTGATTCGCTTCGGTGGCGTCGGTGGCGAGCCGTTCGTGTTGCGTTCGTTCTTAGTGCGCCGGGCTCTCACTCAGCATTGGGTTGTTGGCGTTCTTTTTGCTATTATGCATCGCCGGTATTCGGGTGAGCGAATGAGTTTTCCCATGCTTGTCCTCAAATAACTCTCATATTAGTGCCAGAAAACACTTTTTGAGCTTCCATTCGATGTTGTAAAGAAATCAGTCAAACCCTCTATGTCAAAATATAGTCAATAATGTGTCAAATGGTGTTCTTCATTTCACTAGTCGTTTTCTGCTAGTCTGTGCTCATCTCAGCCCGAAGTATTCGTATATCCACCGTAACTCTGTACATTGTCAACCGTCCTGAATCCCAATGAAACATATAACTAAATTCCTGCTTTTTCCGATCAGTGTGTTAATTCCGTGTAAGATATAGAAACAAAAAAGTTCAGCCAGCTGATTTTTGTGTGAAAAAATAAAAATGATAAAAATTATTTGTCAACTTTTATATATTGATCCCAACAAAACCTATAAGAATAAGAAATACATGTAAACTCGTTTCTTAAATGAATATTTTTATCTTTACCTAATCAGTCTATAATTTTCTAATGGTAATGAATTTAATTATTAACATAACCTAATCTGTAAGGCTTTATGTCTACTTATTCTAGCGTCCCCTGTCCTGTGTACTTCCGAAGCTATGATGATGAATGACGAGAGTAACGCAGACAGCTCCCCCACCCACTCCGGCATTACATTAAATTTAACAATTATTGTTAAATTTAAGAGAATTCAAAACATGCAAAGATTAGGTCTATGCAAGCTGAATTATAGCTTGGCTTTGACTTGTGATAAATACACAACGGATACTCCATTGGTTCCCATTAGCACTTACGGCCGATTCCTTCACTTGCGCTGGATTCGTGAACCAGATATATCTACATTGGCGTAACTAGAGGGGGGGCCAGGGGGGCCAGGCCCCCCCCCCAGAATCCGCCAGGCCCCCCCCAGAAATTTTTCATGACTTTATATATGGAAATTAGAAAAAATCTGAAAACCACTGTCGTGGTGACAAACATAGATCTATATTCTCTATTTAGTTGAAAATCGGAGTTTTCGACTAGCGAAGTTGGATTTTTCTCCAAACCCGTGCGTCGGACCTAACTTCGGAAGTGGTGCGCTGTATAGCAAACAGCTATACAGCGCACCACTTCCGAAATTAGGTCCGACGCACGGATTTGGAGAAAAAATCCAAACTTCGCTAGTCGAAAATTCCGGGTTTTAACTGTACGTACAGTAATAGAAATTTATTTGACATAATATGTGTTTAAATTGACAGTTATTGGAGACGATTCTCAGCTTGTCACTCTTTACAAGATCATTGTCCAAAATGGTCTATGTGATTAGTTAGTTTTGTTTGGAAATATTATATAATCAGAATTATATAAAAAGCAATACTTTGTTCATCTTCTTTTTTAAATCGCTGAAAAATTAATTCTAAATGATAATTTCCAGGAAATTTCCAGGAATTCCTGGATGGGTATCTTTAAGAATCTTTGAATTTTCTAGCAGCATTACTGCAAAATATGGTTAAGTGCTTCTTTATGGAAATCAAGTATCATGTGGGAAAAAACTCTGGTTGAATTTGCAATGGAATTCCAGCAAAAGTTTGTGAATTCCTAGTGAGAATAGATGTACGTAGCTGAAGCGTAAACGCGAGTGTATTCATGAAAACCATGCTGGAGGTGATTTCTAGTCGGTCACTAATAATTTCTTTTATTTCGTGGGCCAGGGGTATTTTTGCGTCTATCAAACTACGCACAAATTCAAATGGTCATTGAGGAAGTTTTAATATATTTAAAAGCTGGTGCTGCAAGATGTAATCGTAAGTTTGAAGGTATTCATGATTGGACTTGTAAAAGACTTGGTATTCATGAGATAATTGTGAAAGAATTCCTGGATGACTTCTTGGAGAATTTCTTGTCTTCTATGTCCCTCTAGAGGAATTCCTCTAGAAATCCTTCAAATTATTCAAAAAATCTACAAGTAATCCTAAAAAAAACCCTGGGGTGAATCCCTGAAAAACATTATGAACGGAATACTGTAATTTTTTAACTAACCGCTGAATAAATTAAAAAAAAAATCCCGAGAGAATTTTCTGAAGAAATCATTACAAGAATTCTCGGAGCAATGTCTGCAGGAATCCCTGGAGTAATTTGTGAAAGTATACCTGGAGGAATCCCTGGATGAATTCCTGTAGGAATCCGAAGAGCAATTATGCTAGGAATTTCAGGAAAAAAAATCTAAAGAATCCGCATCAGAAATCCCTGTAGAAATCACTAGAAAATTTTTTAGATGAATCCTTGTAGGAATTTCTGGATGCATTCCTGGAGGAATCCTTAGAGGAATTCTTCAAGAAATCACAGGAGAAGTTCCTAGATGTATTTCTGGAGGATATCCGGGAGAACCTTCTGGAAAAAATCCATGCGGAATCTCTGGAAAAGTTCCTGGACTATTGCCTGGAGCATTAGGGGATTTTTTTTATTATCGTACAAATTGGTAAGAAGTTTCTGAAGGTTATTGAAATTAGGTAGGGATCATATATATTTGAAAAACTAAATTGAAAAAAAATCAGGGTCGCCTAATTTTCCGGAAAACTCCAGTGAAAATCAAAAATTTTCCACAGACACCACCTACTTTGAAAAATCATAGAACGAAGCATCATAGGCACATTTTTTTGTGGAATCATAAGCAAATTTTCTCAGCAATTGCAAGATGGATTTCTGGAGGAAATCCTTGAAAATTTTTTGGACAAATTCCTGGCGGATTCCCTGGAAAGGTTAATGGATTGATTCATTGATTTGTCTTTTTTAAAGAGACTTTCAGCCCTTGGCTCCAAAGTTAATGGATAAATTTCTGAAGGAGGTATCCCTGGAGAAGTTCCTGGAGTAATGCCTGGAGCATTAGAGAAATTTCTGATGAAATTCCAAGATAAATTTCTAGAAGAATTCCCAGAGGAATTTCTGGAGGAATTCCAGGAGGAATTTTTGGAGGAATCTCACGGAAGAATCCTTAGAGGAATCCCTGCAGGAATTTCTGGTATATTCTTGGAGGGATTCCTGGTGGAATTTCTAGAAGAACCCGTGAAATAACTCCTGGACGGATTTCTAGAAGAATCCCTGGAGTAGAAATTCATAGATTAATTCCTAGAGGAAACCTGAAAGAATTTCCGGAGGAGTCCCTTGGAAAAATTCCTATAGAATTTCCTGAAGAATCTCCTGAAAGAATATCGGAAGCAATCTTTAAAGGATTTCCTGCAGAAATTCCTGGAGGAACTTTCGAAGAAATTCCTGGAGGGATTTCTGGATCAATTTCTGAAGAAATTCCTGTAGGAATTTCTGAAGAAATACCTACAGTAAATCTTGGTGGAATTTCTTGAGGTGCCCCTGGAGACACTGCGGTAGTAATTTCTGAGGAATTCCCAGAGGAATTCCTGAAGGAATTCCTATATGAATTCCTGAAGGACTTTCTAAAGGAATTCCTGGCGTATTTCTGAAGAAACCTCATAAGGAATTCCCGCAAAATTTCTTAGAGAAATTTCTACAAAAATTCTTGAAAGAATCCCTGGAGATATTCTTGGAAAGAACCCTGGAGAAATCCCTGAAACAAATTTCTGGAGGAACCTTAGGAGGGATTCCTGGAGGAACTTCCGGACAAGTTCCTGGTGGAATTTCAGGAGAAATTTCTGGACAAATCTTTATAGGAAATCTTGGGGAAATTCCATGGAACTATTCATGGATGAATTCCAGGAGGAATCCCTTAATCAATTCTTTGAGGAATCTTTCAATGAATTCCTGGAAGAATCTCTAGAGGAATTCTGGAAGGAATCCATGGAGAAATTTCTGAATATATTTATACAGAAATTCCTAAAGAAATTCCTAGTGAAATTCCTAGAGGAATTCTGAGAGGAATTTCTAATGGAGCTCCAGGGAAAATTTCCAGTGTAGAGGAAACCGCGGAGAAGAAATTCCTGGATTAATTCTTGGGAAAACCCTGGAAGGATTTCTGGAGGAATTCCTGGAACAATTCCTGAAGGAATTGCTGTACGAATTTCCGAAGAAATTCCTGGAGGAATTCCTGGATCCATTCCTGAATAAATTACCGAAAGTATTCCTGAAGAAATTCCTGGGGTAATTTTTGGTGAAATTCGTGGTAGAACTCCTGGAGGAGTTCCGGGAGAAATGCCTGGATGAAATCCTGGAAAAATGCCAGGAGGAATACCTGGAATAATTCTTGAATAACTTCCAGAAAGAATTTGTGGGGAAATTTTTAAAAGAATCCCTTGAGGATTTCATGGAGGATTTCTGAAAAAAATATTTGAAGGAATTCCTAGAGATATCTTAGGAGGAAATCATTCAGGAATCCCTGGAAGAATTATTGGAATATTTCTTGGATAAACTCCGGGAGGAATTCTTGGGGTAATTTCTAAATAAATCCCTGGAGGATTTTCTAGATAAATTCTTGGAGAAATTGCGGTAGTAATTTCTGAAGGAATCCTGGATAAATGCCTGAAGGAATCCCTATAGAAATCTCTGGAGGAACTTCTAGAGGAATGCCTGGAGTAAACCCTGGATTAATTCCTGGAGACATGCCTGTATCAATTCCTGGAGGAATCTCTCGAGAAATTCCTTAAGAAATCCCTGGAAGAAACCCTGGGGAATTTCCTGGAAAAATCTCTGGAGAAATTCCTGGACTAATGTCTGAAGTAATCTCTGGATACATTTCTAGATGAGTTCCTGGTGGAGTTTTCAGAAGAATTCTGGGAGCAATCTAGTGGAGTTTGGAGGTTTTAGAAGAACTCCCGAAACAATCTCTAGATGAATTGCTGGAGAAATCCCGGGATGAGTCCATGGAGAAACTCCCAGGAGAAATTTCTAAAGAAACCACTTGAAAATTTCCTAGAGGAATCCTTAGAGAAATTTCTAGAGAAATTCTTGGAAGAATCCCTGAGAAAATTCTTTGAAAAATCCCTGGAGGAATCCCTGAAGCAATTTCTGGAGAAACCTCAGGAGGAATGCCTGGAAAGTTCTGGACAAATCCCTGCAGGAAGTTTTGGATAAATTCCTTGCGGAATTTCAGGAAGAATTTCTAGATTAATCTGTAAGTGAATTTTAGTGGAAATTCCTTGGAACTATCCCTGGAAGAATTCTTGAATGAATTCCTGGAGGAATCTCGAGAGAAATTCTGGAAGCACTTAATGGAGGAATTTCTGAAGAAATTCCAAAAGAAATTTCTGAAGAAATTCCAAGAGAAATTTCTGTAGAAACTCCAAGAGAAATTTCTATAGAGGAATTCCCAGAGGAATTTTTGGAGAAATTCCAGGAGGAATTCCTGAAGGAATTGCGGTAGTAATTTCTGAAGGAATTCTTATGGGAGTTCCTGGATCAATTCCTGGAGGACTTTCTGAAGGGATTCTTAGGGCAATACTTGAGTAACCTCTTGAGGAATTCCTGGAGGCATCCTTAGAGGAATTTCTAGAGCATTACTTGGAACAATCCCTGGGGGAATTCTTGCAAAAAAAAAAAAAAAAACCTGGAGGAATCCCTGAAACAATTTCTGGGAGAACCTCAGGAGGAATTCCTGGACAAATCTCTATATACGGTCAGAAAATTCACTCATTTTGGAGCTAAAGTGGGACAACTCAAAAATGAGTAAATTTTTTTTTCCAGCGATAGCGCTGGCCCAAGTGCACAAATCTCATCAGTTTAAGTCGTATAATATTCTTGCTGATGTGAAGAATATTATACGGCCTAAATTGGTTGGATTTTCACACTTGGGCCAACGCTATCGCTGGAAATGCAATTTACTCATTTTTTGAGCTGTTCCAGTTTAGCTCAGTTTTGTGTGAATCTTACTCATTTTAGAGTAACATTTTCTTAGCGTGTAGGAAATCTTGAGGAAAATCCGTGGAACTACAGTGGTACAAATTCGTTTAAACGCATTTGATTTTTGAACGGTAAACTCTACTTGAAGGTGGTCTGTGTTTTATTGGTATATGTTTTTGTAGACACTCACGTAATATACTATCTGCATGAGTAACCAAGAATTCTTTTCTATTCGTTTTATTTTTATCAGGTAATAACCATATAGTTTCTGAAGGAAAATTCGTTTAGACGCACTTTTTACGTGTTTTCTATAATTGTTATTGGTAAATAATTTCACAATTTTAGATATCAATATGCATTTCTAGAAGTACTATTACTAATGATACATAGGGTCATAATATCACAAATTTTAATATGCAGCAACATAAAGAGAATGTTTTGAGAAGTATGAGAATCTCTGAATGAATTCCTGGAAAAATCTTTAGAGGAATTCTGGAAGGAATCCATGGAGAAATTTCTGAAGGTATTCCTGGAGAAATTTTTAGAGGAATTCAGAAAGGAATTTCTGGTGGAGTTCCAGGAGGATTTTCTGGAGGAATTACTGCAGGAATCATCGGTGGAATTCCTGGAGGGATCCATGAAATAAATCCTGGAGGAATGTGCAGAGGAAACCCTAGAGAAGAAATTCCTGGAAGAATTTTCGGAGGAATTTATGGAGCAATTCCTGGATCCAAACATGAATAAATTCCTGGAGTAATTCCTGAGGAAATACCTGGGGTAATACCTGGGGTAATACCTGGAGAAATTCTTGGTAGAACTCTTGCAGAAGTCTCTGGAGAAATGCCTGAATGAAATCCTAGAGGCATGCCAGGAGGAATACCTGGAATGATTCTTGAAAAAAAAAAAAAATTGGGAGGAATTTCCGAAGGAGTTCCTGGAGGAGTCTCAAGGTTCATTCCTGGTGAAATACAAAGTTCGATTTTTGAGGGAATTCCAGGAGGATTTTCTGAAGAATTCTCAGGGGAAATACTGAAGAAACCGCTGAAATTCCTGAGGAAATCCTGAAATCCTGGATTAATTCCTGCGGGAGTTTCTGAAGGAATCCCAATAAGAGTTCTTCTAGAAATGTTTAAAATAATCTCGGAATTCGTTTTTGTAAGAACAACAGAAGAAATTTCCGGCGAATCCCTGGAAGAACTCTTGAAGTAATTTCTGAAGAAACCCGATGAGGAATCCCGGAAGCAAGCCCCATTAGGAACTCTTTATGAAATCTCAGGAGAGCTTTCTTAGCGAATACCTGGAAGAATTTTTGTAGGAATATTCCTGGATAAAAAAATGAAGAAATCAATGTCTGCAGTAATTGTTGAAGGAATACTAGGATCCCTAGTGGAGCGGACCTGGTGGGATGGTTAGAACACTTGACTATCACGCCGAGGACCTGGGATCGAATCCCACTCCCGACAAACTCGCAAAATGTGAGTTCTTCCTTCGGAAGGGAAGTAAAGCGTGGGTCTCGAGATGAACTAGCCTAGGGCTAAAAATCTCGTTAATACAGATAAAAAAAACTAGAATCCCTAAAGGTTTTTTGTACAAATTTTTCAAGCAATTCTTGGAGTGTTTTTTAAGAATCTCTAAGTAAAATTTTCTAAAAGAATTTCTGGAATACATTCCTGCAGAAATACTTCGAATCATTCCAGATGTAATTATTGGAGCAATCCCTAGTGGAATTTTGGAAGGCATATATGGAGATTATTATTATTATTATTTTTCTTTATTATCGAGATTTTACCTGCAGAAATACCTCAAAGGATCTCTGGAGAAATTTCTGAAGGAATCTTCGAAAAAAGCATTGGAACAATTACTGGAGGAACCTCTAAACATATCCCAGGACAAATCCCCGAAAAAATGTCTAGTGGAATCCCTAGATGAATTCTTGATTGAATTTCTGAAAGAAGCCAAGATGGAATCACTGAATTAAGCTATGGAAAAAAATCTTGGAGGAATTGTTCGTACTCATATAGTTTACAAAACTATGAACAAATCTGAAACAGTCATTTTGATTACTCAAAACTACAATACTGATTTGCATATTCACATATCGGGCGCCCATCCCGCTTAAAATTCATCTCAGGTCAGGCCCCCCCTGGGCCCCCTCCAGGAAAAAATCCTAGTTACGCCAATGTATATCTAGCTCAAAGTCCAAGCCACTCCAAGCGGTGGTCAATAAACTGGCACTAAAGTGCCAATGGGTTAGGCCCTCACATCGCGTCATGATCGAATATCCAGGGGGAGGGTTGTGCAGTTTTTCTATGAACTCTGGCATAATTTCTAGGTACTAAATCTGGGATCTAATGCTGCGAGTAGACTCGCGAAAAGCATGTTTATGCAATTCAGTATCATAATTTCTCTTTTATTTAACTCATTTCGGTATCATAATGGTCAATTTTTCTGAACTGGTTCATTATGCAACTGAAATGAATTGCATAATAAAAAATAGTTGCATAATGTTCATTATGCAACTCATTTGAGTTGCATTATGAACATTATGCAACTTAAATGAGTTGTATAATGAAAAAATCATTGCATAAAATGTTGTATGCCACTCGTTGCAAAACTCGATTTTTTCAGCACTCTTCATATTTATCCAACTCGGCAAGCCTCGTGCTGAAAAAATCAACTTTTTGCAACTCGTCACATAAATAACTATTACTTTATCTATATTTTTATGATACTTTTCACACTAGAAAACTATGTTATGTCACCTACAAGAATACCAAAGGTTTTAATTATTGAATGCTTACAGCGCCTTTTAGCGACAAAAAAACTTAATGATTTCTGCATATATTTTGCCAAGTACACCCGTAGCTTTCAAACCAGTTGACCAAAGTTGATAAAATTTTACAAGAAAGTTTCTTTATAAGTATCATAACTGCTAACGAAATTTCATAATTATCCTTACAGTACCTCGAACTCGGAAAAAAAAACATCCATCATGCGAATAAAAATTGGTCGTGATTGTAAAAAATTCTTAGAAGCACTTCTTGTTTATCAGCCACATTTAAAAGTGATGCACATTTCAGAGTTTCATAGGGTTTTCGGAACGTGTAAAAGGTTGTTCCGAGAGGTTTTAGGTGCATTTGATAGCATTTCAAGGGCGTTTCAGGGGGGTTTCTGAAGCCTTTTGGAGGCTGCGTTTCCAAGGAGTTTCAGAGGCACTTCAAATTGTTTACGGGGATTTAAAGGGCGTTTCTATGAGAATTGCGAGGTTTCAATGGCTTTCGAGGCCTTAGTGGAACACTTCAAGTGTATGTCAGGGTCGTTTCAATGGGATTATAGAAGTTACAAGGGCGTTTCAAGTCATTTCAGAGGTTTTAAGGGCTTTTCTGAAGAGGTATTTCAAAGGGATTAGTATGAAGCGCCCCAGAGATCTCCTGGAACTTCTCTGAAATCCCTTGAGATTCCCTAAAACATTCTGAAAGAAAACCCAAAAATTGCCCCTGAGACACTTGAAACATTCCCGAGATCTTCATGTGCCCTCTGAAACCCCCTTGGATCCCCAGATATACCACTGAGACCCCACGAAACGCCCCTGAGGACCTCTGAAGAACCCCTAAGCCCCCAAGGAGCTCCCATGAGAGCTCTTGTAACCCTCTTTTTTCCCTTCTAAACCATAGGGGGATAATCTGCTCAACAGACACCCTAACAGAAGGTTAGGGTAGTGTAGGTCTGAGGCCGTCTTCTACAACAAAAGTAAAAGCCAGGACTACTCTCTCCTCGTACCCACTAAACCATTCCTATGGTCGCCAAACCCTACGTCTCTCCGGAACCACCAAGAAGGTATTGCTTCAGAGAGGGGCTAGTGCACCCACAAGGTTAGCTGCGTAGCCTGCAGCAACGAACATCGATGACTCGCTTTGGAGAGTCCATCACGGTAGCATGCTGGCGCTTAGCCAGTTTCCCGAGTGGTCCTCGCCATTCCCTTTGTCCTCGGAAGGCGGGCAGGGTCAACCCCGCCCGCACCCTACTGCTGAGCGGACATCAAGAACTGATGCCCACATGCAACCCGATCTGACCTGCCCGCAAAGGAAGGGTATCACTACCCTTCAGGCCCTATCAGATGCATCCGTAGGTTGGAGACAGCAGGGTCTCACCTACCCCGACCCTTGCCGGGGACCCCTTTCCAACCGCGGGCTCAGATCCAACCCAGTAGACTGACGCCACAACAGCACCGCTACCGAGACTTCCTCTCCGCGGCAACATAATCGCTGTAAGGGTCGATCTCGACCGCAGGGCACCGGTATGACCTACGAAGCCGACTCCGAACCCCTGGACCACCTCTTTTACTGCATCTGGACTAGCCACTCTCCGAGTCCACGCGCCACCTCCTCTGTAGCTCCCAGACGATATGGGTGATAGCCGTTGAAACGGCGTTCCAGCCAAACTCATCCCTACACATCCTCTGGACCAAGTTGTCCGGGTTTGTGTCCTCCCCGCATGTGGCAAGCATGCGGTCACGCATTGTGCGAAAAGGCGGGCACACGAACAAAACGTGTTCCACCGTTTCCTCTAAACCATTGCACACTGGGCATTCGGAAGAATCCGCATGCCCGAAACGGTGTAGATACTGTCGGAAGCAACCATGACCTGTAAGGACCTGTGTCAGGTGGAATGTAACTTCCCCATGGCGCCTATTAATCCAACTATCTACCCTCGGTATCAACCTATGGGTCCACCTTCCTTTGGTGGAACTGTCCCACGCGCGCTGCCATTTGACCATAGAGGCCATCCTGACAGTCCTGCGTATGCCTCTTGTGCCGCGCATTTCGAAGCACTCCATGTCCTCACTGATAAGAATGCTGATAGGCACTATACCAGTAATGACGCAGAGAGCGTCGTGTGACACGGTACGGTACGCGCTCGCAACCCTCAGGCACATAAGCCTGTAAATACTTTCCAGCTTCCGTCGGTAGGATTTAGTACTTAGCGCGGTGCCCCACGCCGGGCCGCCATACCTAAGTATGGACGTAGCAACACTAGCCAGAAGCTTGCGCTTACTGGCGTACACCGCTGAGCTATTGGACATCATCCGGGACAGTGCCGCAATAGCTGTGGAGGCTCTTTTACAGGCATAATCGACGTGGCTACCGAAGGTAAGCTTATCGTCGATCATCACGCCCAAGTGTTTGACGGAGCGCTTTGACAGGATAGTGCACTCTCCTACACTGATCTCCGTCTGCTGCTCCGACTTCTGGTTGTTAACAACCGTCACCTCTGTCTTGTGGTGAGCCGCTCCAGTTTCCTGGACCGCATCCACGCCTCCACAACCTTGATCGAGTGGTTGGTAGTCAACTTTACCTCCTCGATCGTGTCACCGTAGACTTCGAGCGTAATGTCGTCGGCAAATCCGACAATCACCACTCCCACTGGGTACTCTAACCTCAACACCTCGTCGTACATGACATTCCATAACACCGGACCCAGGATGGAACCTTGAGGGACTCCTGAGGTTATGTGAAAGCATTTCCGACCCACCTTCGTGTCGTAAACTAGTACGCGATTCTGAAAGTAGCTTTCGAGAATCTTGTACAGGTACTCCGGTATCCCCAGACACAAGAGCGCATCGGCAATAGCAGACCAGCTGGCGCTATTAAACGCATTCCTAACATCCAGAGTCACTACTGCGCAAAAGCGAATTCCCCTCCTCTTAGGCTTGAGTGTTTTCTCGGCGGTTTTTGTAACCGACAAGATAGCGTCTACGGTGGACTTCCCCTTCCGGAAGCCGTACTGGTTACTCGAAAGACCATTTTCGCCCTCGGTGAACCTCAACATTCTATTGAGGATGATCTTTTCGAGCACCTTACCCGCCGTGTCAATCAAGCATATTGGTCTATATGCCGACGGGTCTCCGGGTGGTTTCCCCGCCTTTGGCAATAGTACCAGGCTCTGCCTCTTCCAAGCCTCTGGGAAAACTCCCTCGTCCAGGCATTTCTGCATAGCAGACCTGAACATCTCGGGAGCCTCTGCAAAAGCTACTTTTAAGGCCAGGTTCGGAACTCCGTCCGGACCTGGGGCCTTACCTACGCTAAGGGACTTAGCTATCCCCGCAAGTTCCACATCGGTGACCCTCGCCTCATCGCCAGCCCCAGTCCCCGGCTGTCCTACGAAAGGAGGCCAAGGATTAGGATCATGACGCGGAAAAAGCAGCACGATGATCCCCTCCAACATCTCTGGAGATTGCTCTGTAGGAGCCATCACACCTCTCGTCTTGGCCATAACGATCCTGTAGGCGTCACCCCACGGATTCGCATTGGCACTCTAAGACAGATACCCTCTAAGCAGTTTTTTTGCTTGCTCTTATCTCGGTCTTAAGCGCGGCTTTTGCAGCGGCGAACACCACCCGCCGTTCGTTTCGCTCTTCCTCTGATCGTGCTCGCTGCATCCGCCGGCGGAGCGCCTCCCTAAATACCCCGTTATCGAAGTATGATGTCCTTCACCTGCGAGGGCTTGGCCTTGGCCTAAAAATTGAATGGCTGTCTTGATTCCAACCGGACAGACAATACCATAACGCAAGATATCCCACACTGTGGGTCGCGACCCCCTAGGGGGGTCGCCGACCTTTATCCAGGGGGTCGCGAGAGACAATAGAATATTTTACTGTAACAGACAACAAATGAGGGTGTTTCTATAGTGGCAATGTACGTCTGTTGGCAAAAGGGGGTCGCGGACCTGAAAGTTTGTGAACTTTTGCCATAACGAATGCAAGGGTTTCTTCAAGTTGAGCATTCGACACTGAAGAAATCTGTAAGTCGCAGATGAAAAAGGCTTATCTGCAGATAAGCAAGTAGTGGAATTGAAACGAATTTGCTCGTCCTTTTCTAGATTTTTCTCTAAAATTATCATGTTTTTGTTTTTATTTTGCAAAAGTGAAGAACTGGTCAAGTGTTTTAAAATTTCAACTAGTGATTCAAGCTAGAAATATTGTCCCTTGAAAGTCTTTCAGTAAACTTCCAGAACATCAAAAGTTCATTTTGGAGAAATCTAGGTCACGTGACTCTCCGATTCATTAAAAGTTATGCGAAAACAAAAATAACTGGTGTTTAATTTTCGTGTTTTTTTTTAGATCCCTGGCAAATGAAAACAGAAGAAATAATCGCCCTTCTTCGTCCGACTACTGCGCGCAATAACGATCGTATCTCATAAATCAACCGTTCGTCTATCAGCTTTGTATCAGTGTACGGTCAACCAGCAACCTAATATATAAAAAGAAAACTTCGAAACGAAAATATGCAGATCATATGTGAAAGATACTAGAAGCCAGTCGCCGTCGGTTCAAATTACCCCCAGTTTCCAAACGACATTATTCAATCGGATGGAATTTAAATTTTGAAATCAAAGCTGTTACTCGCTCGATTAGGCCGCGTGGGATAAAACTGTTCGTTGCTTCCCCTCGCTGGGTTTTGTTTTGATCCGCGTTGTTCAATCCCCGGTGAACAATCATAAGGGAGGGATTAGTGACGTCACACCGTCGATATTCTGGACTGTATACAGTGAACCGAGACTAAAAGGGAAATACCCAACATTAGTTCGCGCTCTCTTTCTCGTGTCCGCACTTGGTTGCATGCGAAAAGGATCCAGTTTCAACGACGGCGACGCGACGACGTGAGAGCGAAATCGTCACATTCTGCAAAACCCAACTGGCCGGCGATGGATCTAGTGATGGCCGCAGCTGCATCAACAACCCCCAGCACACCATCGGCGGCGGTGGTGGCGGCATCGAAGAGTTCACCTCCACCACCCCACCGGATTAAGGTCAAAAAGGAAATTTGCACCGAACCGGACAACATCAAGGTAAGGAATGGGGAATTCCTTTGGGTTGGGGTTGGGGAAAAGGAGGAGGGGTTTAACGCCACATTCCCAATACATTCTTTTTACCTTATTGGCGGGCAATCGGTGAGTCCTCCCAGCAGGAGAGCGTAGTCCATTAATGATAATCCTATCGCGCGCGTTGCTCTGACTCCGGCTGACGACGACGACGACGACAATGGCGATGACTCGGGTTCGGGATATCGAGTTACGATTTTTGTCTCATGTTATATGCTCGAGCAATGGAATGACGGGAGCTGGGTCGACTATTAGATGAGGACTAGTACCGTGACGTTTCGTGATTTAGCTCATTACCCATTAAATATTTGAATACATAATATCAAAGGATATTTGGATTGCATCAATGTTGTATGGTGGAACAAAATATGATCGCATCAACCCGGAACAAATATTTTTGAATCTATATAACCAATTAATTTAGGGCCCATATAGCCGAAGCGGTAAACGCACGGGTATTCAGCATGACCATGCTGAGGATGACGGGTTCGATTCCCGGTCGGTCCAGGATCTTTTCGTAAAGGAAATTTCCTTGACTTCCTTGGGCATAAAGTATCTTCGTGCCTGCCACACGATATACGCATGCAAAATGGTCATTGGCAGAGGAAGCTCTCAGTTAAACTGTGGAAGTGCTCATAGAACACTAAGCTGAGAAGCAGGCTTTGACCCAATGAGGACGTTACGCCAAGAAGAGAGAGAGAGAGAACCAATTAATTTACGTTTTCACATTTTTCTCTTAAGGGACTTATTATTTTCCTAAGCTATGTAACCGATGACGTTTGAAATGTGGCCTTGGTTGTGCTTGTCGTCGTACATGACATTCCATAACTTTGTCGAATATCGCAAAGCAGTTCGACACTTGTTACAGAAGTTATAATAGAGCGTTCATTAAGTACGGAGCAACCCCCTTTCGTACAGGGTCTTCCGAAACTACATTGTTCATTGCTTGTCACACATTTAAGAACCTCCCCCATCATAGCGTAACGAAAAAAATCAGAAATTATAAAACAAATCAGAAATCAGAAATCAGAAATCAGAACTCAGAAATCAGAAATCAGAACTCAGAAATCAGAAATCAGAAATCAGAAATCAGAAATCAGAAATCAGAAATCAGAAATCAGAAACCAGAAATCAGAAATCAGAAATTAGAAATCAGAAATCAGAAATCAGAAATCAGAAATCAGAAATCAGAAATCAGAAATCAGAAATCAGAAATCAGAAATCAGAAATCAGAAATCAGAAATCAGAAATCAGAAATCAGAAATCAGAAATCAGAAATCAGAAATCAGAAATCAGAAATCAGAAATCAGAAATCAGAAATCAGAAATCAGAAATCAGAAATCAGAAATCAGAAATCAGAAATCAGAAATCAGAAATCAGAAATCAGAAATCAGAAATCAGAAATCAGAAATCAGAAATCAGAAATCAGAAATCAGAAATCAGAAATCAGAAATCAGCAATCAGCAATCAGAAATCAGAAATCAGAAATCAGAAATCAGAAATCAGAAATCAGAAATCAGAAATCAGAAATCAGAAATCAGAAATCAGAAATCAGAAATCAGAAATCAGAAATCAGAAATCAGAAATCAGAAATCAGAAATCAGAAATCAGAAATCAGAAATCAGAAATCAGAAATCAGAAATCAGAAATCAGAAATCAGAAATCAGAAATCAGAAATCAGAAATCAGAAATCAGAAATCAGAAATCAGAAATCAGAAATCAGAAATCAGAAATCAGAAATCAGAAATCAGAAATCAGAAATCAGAAATCAGAAATCAGAAATCAGAAATCAGAAATCAGAAATCAGAAATCAGAAATCAGAAATCAGAAATCAGAAATCAGAAATCAGAAATCAGAAATCAGAAATCAGAAATCAGAAATCAGAAATCAGAAATCAGAAATCAGAAATCAGAAATCAGAAATCAGAAATCAGAAATCAGAAATCAGAAATCAGAAATCAGAAATCAGAAATCAGAAATCAGAAATCAGAAATCAGAAATCAGAAATCAGAAATCAGAAATCAGAAATCAGAAATCAGAAATCAGAAATCAGAAATCAGAAATCAGAAATCAGAAATCAGAAATCAGAAATCAGAAATCAGAAATCAGAAATCAGAAATCAGAAATCAGAAATCAGAAATCAGAAATCAGAAATCAGAAATCAGAAATCAGAAATCAGAAATCAGAAATCAGAAATCAGAAATCAGAAATCAGAAATCAGAAATCAGAAATCAGAAATCAGAAATCAGAAATCAGAAATCAGAAATCAGAAATCAGAAATCAGAAATCAGAAATCAGAAATCAGAAATCAGAAATCAGAAATCAGAAATCAGAAATCAGAAATCAGAAATCAGAAATCAGAAATCAGAAATCAGAAATCAGAAATCAGAAATCAGAAATCAGAAATCAGAAATCAGAAATCAGAAATCAGAAATCAGAAATCAGAAATCAGAAATCAGAAATCAGAAATCAGAAATCAGAAATCAGAAATCAGAAATCAGAAATCAGAAATCAGAAATCAGAAATCAGAAATCAGAAATCAGAAATCAGAAATCAGAAATCAGAAATCAGAAATCAGAAATCAGAAATCAGAAATCAGAAATCAGAAATCAGAAATCAGAAATCAGAAATCAGAAATCAGAAATCAGAAATCAGAAATCAGAAATCAGAAATCAGAAATCAGAAATCAGAAATCAGAAATCAGAAATCAGAAATCAGAAATCAGAAATCAGAAATCAGAAATCAGAAATCAGAAATCAGAAATCAGAAATCAGAAATCAGAAATCAGAAATCAGAAATCAGAAATCAGAAATCAGAAATCAGAAATCAGAAATCAGAAATCAGAAATCAGAAATCAGAAATCAGAAATCAGAAATCAGAAATCAGAAATCAGAAATCAGAAATCAGAAATCAGAAATCAGAAATCAGAAATCAGAAATCAGAAATCAGAAATCAGAAATCAGAAATCAGAAATCAGAAATCAGAAATCAGAAATCAGAAATCAGAAATCAGAAATCAGAAATCAGAAATCAGAAATCAGAAATCAGAAATCAGAAATCAGAAATCAGAAATCAGAAATCAGAAATCAGAAATCAGAAATCAGAAATCAGAAATCAGAAATCAGAAATCAGAAATCAGAAATCAGAAATCAGAAATCAGAAATCAGAAATCAGAAATCAGAAATCAGAAATCAGAAATCAGAAATCAGAAATCAGAAATCAGAAATCAGAAATCAGAAATCAGAAATCAGAAATCAGAAATCAGAAATCAGAAATCAGAAATCAGAAATCAGAAATCAGAAATCAGAAATCAGAAATCAGAAATCAGAAATCAGAAATCAGAAATCAGAAATCAGAAATCAGAAATCAGAAATCAGAAATCAGAAATCAGAAATCAGAAATCAGAAATCAGAAATCAGAAATCAGAAATCAGAAATCAGAAATCAGAAATCAGAAATCAGAAATCAGAAATCAGAAATCAGAAATCAGAAATCAGAAATCAGAAATCAGAAATCAGAAATCAGAAATCAGAAATCAGAAATCAGAAATCAGAAATCAGAAATCAGAAATCAGAAATCAGAAATCAGAAATCAGAAATCAGAAATCAGAAATCAGAAATCAGAAATCAGAAATCAGAAATCAGAAATCAGAAATCAGAAATCAGAAATCAGAAATCAGAAATCAGAAATCAGAAATCAGAAATCAGAAATCAGAAATCAGAAATCAGAAATCAGAAATCAGAAATCAGAAATCAGAAATCAGAAATCAGAAATCAGAAATCAGAAATCAGAAATCAGAAATCAGAAATCAGAAATCAGAAATCAGAAATCAGAAATCAGAAATCAGAAATCAGAAATCAGAAATCAGAAATCAGAAATCAGAAATCAGAAATCAGAAATCAGAAATCAGAAATCAGAAATCAGAAATCAGAAATCAGAAATCAGAAATCAGAAATCAGAAATCAGAAATCAGAAATCAGAAATCAGAAATCAGAAATCAGAAATCAGAAATCAGAAATCAGAAATCAGAAATCAGAAATCAGAAATCAGAAATCAGAAATCAGAAATCAGAAATCAGAAATCAGAAATCAGAAATCAGAAATCAGAAATCAGAAATCAGAAATCAGAAATCAGAAATCAGAAATCAGAAATCAGAAATCAGAAATCAGAAATCAGAAATCAGAAATCAGAAATCAGAAATCAGAAATCAGAAATCAGAAATCAGAAATCAGAAATCAGAAATCAGAAATCAGAAATCAGAAATCAGAAATCAGAAATCAGAAATCAGAAATCAGAAATCAGAAATCAGAAATCAGAAATCAGAAATCAGAAATCAGAAATCAGAAATCAGAAATCAGAAATCAGAAATCAGAAATCAGAAATCAGAAATCAGAAATCAGAAATCAGAAATCAGAAATCAGAAATCAGAAATCAGAAATCAGAAATCAGAAATCAGAAATCAGAAATCAGAAATCAGAAATCAGAAATCAGAAATCAGAAATCAGAAATCAGAAATCAGAAATCAGAAATCAGAAATCAGAAATCAGAAATCAGAAATCAGAAATCAGAAATCAGAAATCAGAAATCAGAAATCAGAAATCAGAAATCAGAAATCAGAAATCAGAAATCAGAAATCAGAAATCAGAAATCAGAAATCAGAAATCAGAAATCAGAAATCAGAAATCAGAAATCAGAAATCAGAAATCAGAAATCAGAAATCAGAAATCAGAAATCAGAAATCAGAAATCAGAAATCAGAAATCAGAAATCAGAAATCAGAAATCAGAAATCAGAAATCAGAAATCAGAAATCAGAAATCAGAAATCAGAAATCAGAAATCAGAAATCAGAAATCAGAAATCAGAAATCAGAAATCAGAAATCAGAAATCAGAAATCAGAAATCAGAAATCAGAAATCAGAAATCAGAAATCAGAAATCAGAAATCAGAAATCAGAAATCAGAAATCAGAAATCAGAAATCAGAAATCAGAAATCAGAAATCAGAAATCAGAAATCAGAAATCAGAAATCAGAAATCAGAAATCAGAAATCAGAAATCAGAAATCAGAAATCAGAAATCAGAAATCAGAAATCAGAAATCAGAAATCAGAAATCAGAAATCAGAAATCAGAAATCAGAAATCAGAAATCAGAAATCAGAAATCAGAAATCAGAAATCAGAAATCAGAAATCAGAAATCAGAAATCAGAAATCAGAAATCAGAAATCAGAAATCAGAAATCAGAAATCAGAAATCAGAAATCAGAAATCAGAAATCAGAAATCAGAAATCAGAAATCAGAAATCAGAAATCAGAAATCAGAAATCAGAAATCAGAAATCAGAAATCAGAAATCAGAAATCAGAAATCAGAAATCAGAAATCAGAAATCAGAAATCAGAAATCAGAAATCAGAAATCAGAAATCAGAAATCAGAAATCAGAAATCAGAAATCAGAAATCAGAAATCAGAAATCAGAAATCAGAAATCAGAAATCAGAAATCAGAAATCAGAAATCAGAAATCAGAAATCAGAAATCAGAAATCAGAAATCAGAAATCAGAAATCAGAAATCAGAAATCAGAAATCAGAAATCAGAAATCAGAAATCAGAAATCAGAAATCAGAAATCAGAAATCAGAAATCAGAAATCAGAAATCAGAAATCAGAAATCAGAAATCAGAAATCAGAAATCAGAAATCAGAAATCAGAAATCAGAAATCAGAAATCAGAAATCAGAAATCAGAAATCAGAAATCAGAAATCAGAAATCAGAAATCAGAAATCAGAAATCAGAAATCAGAAATCAGAAATCAGAAATCAGAAATCAGAAATCAGAAATCAGAAATCAGAAATCAGAAATCAGAAATCAGAAATCAGAAATCAGAAATCAGAAATCAGAAATCAGAAATCAGAAATCAGAAATCAGAAATCAGAAATCAGAAATCAGAAATCAGAAATCAGAAATCAGAAATCAGAAATCAGAAATCAGAAATCAGAAATCAGAAATCAGAAATCAGAAATCAGAAATCAGAAATCAGAAATCAGAAATCAGAAATCAGAAATCAGAAATCAGAAATCAGAAATCAGAAATCAGAAATCAGAAATCAGAAATCAGAAATCAGAAATCAGAAATCAGAAATCAGAAATCAGAAATCAGAAATCAGAAATCAGAAATCAGAAATCAGAAATCAGAAATCAGAAATCAGAAATCAGAAATCAGAAATCAGAAATCAGAAATCAGAAATCAGAAATCAGAAATCAGAAATCAGAAATCAGAAATCAGAAATCAGAAATCAGAAATCAGAAATCAGAAATCAGAAATCAGAAATCAGAAATCAGAAATCAGAAATCAGAAATCAGAAATCAGAAATCAGAAATCAGAAATCAGAAATCAGAAATCAGAAATCAGAAATCAGAAATCAGAAATCAGAAATCAGAAATCAGAAATCAGAAATCAGAAATCAGAAATCAGAAATCAGAAATCAGAAATCAGAAATCAGAAATCAGAAATCAGAAATCAGAAATCAGAAATCAGAAATCAGAAATCAGAAATCAGAAATCAGAAATCAGAAATCAGAAATCAGAAATCAGAAATCAGAAATCAGAAATCAGAAATCAGAAATCAGAAATCAGAAATCAGAAATCAGAAATCAGAAATCAGAAATCAGAAATCAGAAATCAGAAATCAGAAATCAGAAATCAGAAATCAGAAATCAGAAATCAGAAATCAGAAATCAGAAATCAGAAATCAGAAATCAGAAATCAGAAATCAGAAATCAGAAATCAGAAATCAGAAATCAGAAATCAGAAATCAGAAATCAGAAATCAGAAATCAGAAATCAGAAATCAGAAATCAGAAATCAGAAATCAGAAATCAGAAATCAGAAATCAGAAATCAGAAATCAGAAATCAGAAATCAGAAATCAGAAATCAGAAATCAGAAATCAGAAATCAGAAATCAGAAATCAGAAATCAGAAATCAGAAATCAGAAATCAGAAATCAGAAATCAGAAATCAGAAATCAGAAATCAGAAATCAGAAATCAGAAATCAGAAATCAGAAATCAGAAATCAGAAATCAGAAATCAGAAATCAGAAATCAGAAATCAGAAATCAGAAATCAGAAATCAGAAATCAGAAATCAGAAATCAGAAATCAGAAATCAGAAATCAGAAATCAGAAATCAGAAATCAGAAATCAGAAATCAGAAATCAGAAATCAGAAATCAGAAATCAGAAATCAGAAATCAGAAATCAGAAATCAGAAATCAGAAATCAGAAATCAGAAATCAGAAATCAGAAATCAGAAATCAGAAATCAGAAATCAGAAATCAGAAATCAGAAATCAGAAATCAGAAATCAGAAATCAGAAATCAAAAATCAGAAATCAGAAATCAGAAATCAGAAATCAGAAATCAGAAATCAGAAATCAAAAATCAAAAATCAGAAATCAGAAATCAGAATTCTGCCACCATTTTTAACAATAAATTCAGGTAGAACAGTTCATGTTCAAAGAAAAAATCGCGGATAAAAATATTAAAATTACATCTGTAGTAATGTCGGTTGCCGTTCGTATTCTTAGTGGCTTCTTTACAATTACTACGGCAGATTTCCGGTTATACTCCCGTTAGCCTAGTGGTTTAGGCTTGGAATCACCTATCCAATGACGGGTTTCTTTAGAAACTTTTCCATGATTTTTTCAAGGAAATTCTTCCGTCTTTAAAAAACCAAGGAATTGCATCGAGAAATTTTCAAGAAGACTTTACATAGATTACATATTTCAGAGACTTTTCCGAGGATTCTTTCAGACATTCTTACAGCTATTAGTTTTATAAAATCTAGAGTTAAGAACTCATCCATAAATTTCTCCATGGATTATTTACAAAATCTTCCAAATATTCTCACAGAAATATTTTCCAGAAGGCCGAGAGAAAACCAGGCACGGAATCCACTCTATCAACATTGGAATATAAAGTACATGTGGTGTAATGCGCAAAAACGATTTTATTTTCAAAAAAATCGATGGTCGATTTTGTATGAAAAAATTGGTCTAAATTTCAACTTTTTGTCAACAAAGTTTAAAATGTTGTTATTTTTTGATGCGTTTATCAATCCTGCTGATTTTTTTGATAAGTTATTGCCCCAATATTCATGAGTTACATGTGTGGATTTGAACTCGATTGGTCAATCATTTTGAACGAAATGGCCATTTTAGTACATGCCTATTTATAATAGTACATTTTTTCAGAAGGCTGAGTTCCTAAAAGTAATAAAGCAATCAAGTTGAAATGGTGTCCGCAAGTATAAGGAACATAGGCCTTTTATTCCCCATCATTTAATTTTCAATTCGCTCACCTTCCGTTGTGGTGAGCGAATTGAAAATTAATAGATGGGGAATAGCTTATAAACTTTATGTACCCAAAAATGACAGTTTTTGGACAGACATTTTGTTCTAAAAATGCCCATTCATATTTGTTATGGCTCAAAAAAAAATCATGAGTGTTCACAAAGGCCTAATGTGTGCATCAGTTAAAACAGAAGTTGTAAAAATTTTCTGAACGAAGAGAAGAAAAAAATGTGTCTAAGGTGGCAATATAGTTGCCACTGCCTTATAAAGGGTTAAGATAAGTCATTAGTAATTCGTTTAGAAATATTATTTCAATGATTTCTCCTGAGATTCCTCCATACATTTTCCTAAGAATTTCTATAAAGAACCTTCTATGGATTCCTTCTAAAATTGCTTCATTATTAGTTATACATTACAGATTTTTCCCAAAGATGCCTTCAAAAATTTCTCTAGAAAGCTTCCCTTGAAAAAACTACAGAAATTCCTTTGGAAATTTCACTTGAGATTTTTCTATTATACCTACTCTACAGAAGTATAACTGTTTCACTAGACATTTTTCCAGGATTTCCTTAGAAAAGTTTCATGTCTTCTTTCGGGTATTCTTTCAGAAAATACATAAATTGTGATTAAGGATTCCTCTAGGAATTCTTCCTTATACTTTTTATTACTTTTTTAAACTCCTAAAGAAATTCCACCAAGGGATTCTCAAGCAGGTTTTCCAGATTTTACTCAAGGATTTTTTTCAGCAACACCATGGTTTTTTCGGGAGTTTCCTTGGAATTCTTTCAGATATTTCTTCAGGAATTTTTTTAATGTACATTTCTTGAGTTTTCTACAGAAATAAGACAAGATTTATTCAAAAACTGTTTCAAGGATTCTTTCAGGTGTTCCTTCACGAAATATTTCTGAAACTTCTTCAGAAATTCCTCCAGAAAAAATTCCAGAGACTTAAATAGTTTTATGTTATGTACCCCTCAAATCGTTGAAATCCAACCAAAAATATCCGAGGGGGAAGGGGTGACATAAGAGAAAATCAAAGTTTCTGTTAGCCTAATGCTTTATGGAGAAATGCTTCAAAGATTCTCTGAAGCGATTTCTAAAAGAATTCCTGGAGATTCCAAGATTTTTTTTATTTTCTCATGAAATTCCTGAAGCAATTTCTCTTAAGCAATTTCTGAAGAAACCTTTGGAGGAGTTTCTGCAGGAATCTTTAGGTGTTATCTGGAGGATCTCATTGTGATAGATCTGGAGTCATCATTAAAAAAGTTTCAGGATGAACCCCTGGCTGCTATTGGTCGCGACCATCCCATGACGATGAACAAGTAGGCCTTTTCATCGTCACAAAATGAAATGAGCACTCGCGCACTTCGTCATGTCATTTCGCAATAATCAAGCATCATGACGAAAACTTTCATATTGTTTTGAAATTAAAATTTTCACATGGTCCAAGCAAATTTAGGCTAGTCGTTGTTTTTAATAGATAGAGAGGATATAAATTTATGATTTAAAGGATTCAAACAATAACAAAGTCCATCAGTGTGCTAGTAATTGCCTTGTTTACAACCATGTCACGCTCCGTCATGACCGAAAAATGAGCGAATATTGTTAGACTCTCTTGGTCATCGTCTCCCGATTCGATGACATTGAGAGAGGCACTTCTGTAAAAGTCACGTGACGACTCGTGTTGACACTGACGCTTTCCAAGCCTGCCCCTGGGGTATACCTTGAAGAATCCCTTGAGATAGCTCAGGAGGAGTTCCTAGAGATATTATTAACTTTTGGAGGAACTCAAGGAATTTTTTTTGGAGGAGTTTCTAAAAAAACTGAAGAGTTTTCCAAAGAGCACTCTTGAGGAATTTCTGATGTAAACATCGGAAGTTTTTTTTAAGAATCATTGAGATAATTTGTGCAGGAATTCAAACAGAAATTGCAGACAAAGGTATTGGAGGAGTTCTTGAATAAATCCATAAATGAATTTCTGAAAGGATTCTTGGAAAATGATCTGAAGCAAACCCGGAATGAATTGCTAGAGAAGTTTTTAAAGGACTTTTAAAGAATTTATTGAAATATTTTTTAAGGTACAAGAAGACAAAAATTCTCAAACATTTGCTAGAGCATCCCTAGATGCATTTCGGAGAAAACCCAGCAGAAATTTGAATCAATTATTCATTCAATTATTTTGTGAAAAATTTCTTGAGATATTCCTGGAGAAACACCAAGAAATAAATCTGAGAGTTATTTCTAAAAAAAAATCATGAAGGAATCTTTAAGGGCATTCATGAAGGGTCCCCGTTAAAAAAATCTGAACGAATCCTTGAGAAAAGGTCTCAGTGAATCCCAGTAGAAGTTTATGGTGCAATTCCTGGAAGAATATTTTGGGAACTTCTGTGAAACCTCCTGGAGGAAGTTGTACATTTTTCTGAGAGCTTCCTAGTGGATTTCCGGAAGTAATGTCGGAGACATTACTGTAAGGAACATTTCGAGGAGCTCCCAAAAAGTTTTAGAAAGCATTTCTGAAAAAAAAAACCTGGATGTCTGAAGGAAACACTCGAGAAATTTCGAGATGAATTCTCAAAGAAACCTCGGGAAAATTTACTGCTATAATCTCTCGAGAAATGAAAAAAAAAATAACTTGAGTAATCTTTGATGAAACTTCTGAGGGATTTGGTAGAGGAACTCCTCTACAATCTGCTAAGGAATTTCTGCAGAAATTGATTTTTTAAGGAATGGCTGCGTGAAAATTGGAAGAATATCTTGAAGAATTTCAAGAGGAACTAGTTTTTATTACACCCTGTCCAATATGTACTCATTCATATCAGGACCACATATCACGAAGAATCAAAGGATCAAACTTTGCATACAATTCAAAAGTACGTTTTTTTTTACTTGTTTTTGTAAGCCTAGCAGTACACTACTGTGCGCTGAAATTCGCTTGCTCGTGCACGCAAGGTAAATGCCCGAAAAGTTTTTCATTCCCCTGTAAATAGAGTTGGAAAGGTTAAGTTTTGAGTTTCCATTCCAATTCTTATACTAAACGGATAGACAAAAGCTAAATAATACTGTTTTAGTGATAATATGGCAATACATTTGCAAGTAAGGTCAACTTGGACTTGTTTCTTTGAAATCGCCTTATATGTTAATGTTATGTTAAGGTGATGATATGGCGAACCACGCACTCCGAATTTTCAAGAGCACAAATCTGAAGAACAAAATGACGGTTTGCGTTGAAAGTTGATCGATTGGTTACCTGCTGGTGGTGATTTTTTTTTTATTCTTAATCACTTAACCTAATTTACAGCTCTATTGTCCACTGGGGCCGTGAGCAATTTCAATTGACAGCTGCACTTACATTTTGTACAGCGCCTAGATTCTATTCAACTTTATCGAACTGGTTGCCTTTCTGCTGCTTTCACTTTTTCTACTTTATACCTAGTAGAATGATGAGCACAAGGATGATGGATGGCCGTTGTTCCTTTCCAGTCCGATTGGGGGTCCATTATGAGTAGCAGTTCGCCGATGTCCAGGTATCCGGGTCCGTTTGAGCCATGAGGCTCAGAAGAGGGTCAGTGTCAGTTACTCTCGGGGGAAAAGCAACTGACGAAAAATTGCAAGTGCCGGGGCTGGGAATCAAACCCATGACCATCCGCATATGAAGCGAACGTGTGACCAACTACGCCACGGGCCCCAGCACTGGTGGTGACTACTCCGATCTACTTTTCAGCATAAGCCATAATTTGGCTCTTCAGATTTGTGTCTTTGAAAATTCGGAATGCGGCTTGTCATAACTGCACCTTAATGTTATAGATCATAAAACGTAAAATTTTGACCAATTTTACCTCATTAGATATGAAAACGCTACAAACCCATCATTGGGACACATCAAACAACGGCATTTTCGATATCTTGATGAACGGTAAGCAGGAAAATATTCTCTGACCATATTTGAACCAGTTGTGTTCGGGAACCGGTTCCGGGTGTCCCGCTGGAAGTGGCCAAATATAAAATTGAACTGATACCATGCATGTGACATATCATACCGCGGCTTTTTCGATATCCTGATGAACAGTAAGCAGGAAAGCATTCTCAGACCAAAGCGAAACCAGAGTTTCCCATTGCTCATGTGTACATAAATGTGACAGCGAGCCTCCCACCAAATTGTCTGCTAGGAGGCTCACGAAAATCTGGTGGGTGCGAGCTAGGCACATAACTCCCGAGGAGCTCGTCTCATGCGCTGCGTGAGCTGTTGGTATCTAAGGTGAAAAACAACTTCATGGTAACGAAGAACCTCAACAACTTTTTTCCGTATACAACACAAGTGTCTGGTTGGTCTATGCGATACGACTAGGGACTCTCAATGCAAAGGTCAAGGTTTCAATTCTCGTTCGTTTATGAAGTTTTTGTCGTGAAATTTTCTAATTTAATCAGCACATGAGACGAAGCTCATGAGACAGGGTATCGGGATGCTTCGTTGGCATAGTCCCCTCGTTCGGCCTATCTCAATGTAAACCAAAAACTCAAACATACACGCATAACTGGATATCGGAAAAGCTATGCGCCAAGCAACTGTAATATTTCGTTTTAATTTTAGCACTTTGGAACATTGAAATTGAATGAAAATGTCACTTTGTTTAGCTTTTGTAGACGCCATGATTCTTCGGCTTAGTGGGTAGTCTATACACATGATCATAAATGGCATGATTCTGAAACATTTCGAATTGACTTTTCAATAACTGAACATTTGATGCGACGGTCAAAGACGCTATTTTGAACTTGTGTATTTGTTTTCAACGAATAATAACTATTTTACAAATTGAATATGGGCCGAATATTGAGGACATTTTTTTCACTATGTACCCAAATCTTGGCCCATCAGTAAAGTGACGTCAGAAACAGCGATAAAAAGACGTCAACAGCATTTCTTGCGTAAGAACCAGAAAGAACGAACAGGAAGAAAGATTTTGTGTGCGGTGACTGTAAAAATATAACATAATAATAGGGTTGCGTTGTTTTCGTTACTAAATTAAGAAAGAACTTTAGTTAAAGTGATTTATTTATAGTTTTTTGAAAATTTGGCTCCGAAAATATAATTTAAAAGTAAGATTGGTGAACAAACAGAGATAATACTTCAGCAGAAATATTGAAAAAAATGAGATAATTAGTGGTTCTAGTGCATGGATAGCAATAGGCCAATGTTGTATCCACTAATAGGCCAATTTTTGTACCATAGACCAACGTTGCATACCATCGCATCGAATCTTTTCAACTTAATTAAGTAAAATCTTGAATATTTACGTAAGTTTACTTCCAATTGGTGAAACATGCATTGCCTAGAGTGTGTAATAGGGTCGACATATTATTTCTAGTGCTATTAATTCATGAGTTATGGTCAAAATTGTCAAGGCGGCTTGCAAATTAGGCCAAGGAATGGTACATATACCCCACATCTTGAAAAAAATGAGGCGCACAACTTTCAGTCTCAAAATGTGCTGTGCTCCTGGGAGCTTGCTTGCAATGTGGCTCCCGTACATGGGACTACAGCACGCGTACATCAACTCTGAGCGAAACCAGTAGTGTTCCGGAACCGGTTCCAGATGTCCCGCCGGAGGTGGCCAAGTATAAAAGTTAACCAAACCCATGCATGCGACATATCAAATTGTGGCTTTTTTATATCCTGATGAACAGTGAGCAGGAAAATATTCTCAGAACATATCTGAACTGGTAGTGATCCGGAACCGCTTCCGGGTGTCCCGCCGGAAATGGCCAAATAAAAAAGTAAACCCAACCCATTAGATATCTTGATTTGGCAAAAAAAAAAAATCGGCCATATTTAGGACAACCGGTAGTGTTCCACAACCGATTACGGGTGCCCCATCGGAAGTGGTCTAATGTAAAGGAGAAACAAACCTTAAATGCGACACATTAAATGATTTTTAAGATAACCTGATGAACGGTTAACAAGAAAAACAATCATAGACCACACTATGCAAAACCAAAAGTGTGCCGAAACCGGTTCCAGGTGCCACGCTGGAAGTGGTCAAATGTAGAACGGAATCAAACGCATGCACGCAGCACAATTAAGAACGGCTTCTTCGATACCGCGAAGAACGGTCAGCAAGAAAATAGTCCACATTTAAGACTACCGGTAGTGTTCCAGAACCAGCTTCGAGTGTCTCGCCGGAACTGGCGAAATGCGCACAAATTAACCACACGTATGTATGCGGTACATCAATTCGCGATTTTCTAGGAGAACTGATTAACAATTTGCATGAGACTAGTCTAAGACCACATCAGGTAATCGGTAAGTGGTAAAATGTGAAATTGAAACAAACCATAAAACCACGCTAATTCGACAATTATTGCTGTCAAATTACCTGCGTAAACTTTTAATCCGATAAACTAACTCTATTTTGGAGTAGTGTGCGGTAGTTTGGCAGCAGCAAAGTTTCGCGCGCTGGCTTTGCTAGATTTTTGCGATTTTTTTCTCTTCTCTCTGCGGGGCTCCGACGATGGGACGAGTGTGCGCGCGCCGTGGTTCGAGTCGGTTCCGAATTTTTCGCTTCCCATCGGCGCTAGTTTCCAATACACTTTTAGTTGATAATAAATATTTTCTTTCATTTTTTGCATTTACACAAAATAGTGAAAAATGTTGGTTCGGGTTCGCCGGTCGAGAAAAAATCCGGGCGCCGACAAGTGAGTCGCGTTCAGTGTATTTCTGTGTGGAATAGACTAAAGGTTTCTGCTCCCTAGTGGAGTGGAGACGCGCGATAGAATTTTCTTTTTGGCTAGTTCTTGCGTCGAAAAGTGGTCGGTTGTTAACGGCGGTTTGTGTATATTGATCCATTGTCAAATCATATCACCAACCATAGGTGACTCCCGGACTGACAATGTACCTTACCCTACTAACAAAAAATTCCTTCCTGAGACAAACGTGGAGATGCAGCGAGTCGCGGTCTTTATAACAACGTTTGTCTTAATAACATTCCCTTCCATCCTCGATGACCATAAGGACGTGGCCGGCGCCGTTATTGACCTTATTAAAGTTGAGAGCTTTCGACCTGTGTACATTGAGAATAGTAAGCTAGTTCCAAGCCCTATTCATTGGTTCCTTGTGCAATTTCGATTGCACTGGTCAATCACGGAGTAGCAACTACGAATTGTGCGGTCATCTATGCTCATGCTCATGCTCATGATAAACTAACTCTATTTTGGTTTTTGTTTATTCTTAATCACTTAACCTAATTTACAGCTCTTTTGTCCACTAGGGTACTACGTGAGCGATTCCAATTGGACGCTGCACTTCCACGTTGTACAGCGCCTAAATGTATTCTATTCTATTCTACTTTACTTTTGTGCTCCTTTCACTCTTCTACCCTGTCCATGGTAGAATGATGAGCACGATGATGCTGATGTGTGGCTGCTGTTCCTTTTCCAGTCCGATTGGGGGTCCATTATGAGTTGCGGTTCGCCGATATACAAAATCCGGGTCCGTTAGAGCTATATGCTCCGAAGAGGGTCAGGTGTCAGCTGCTCTCGGGGGAAGAGCAACTGACGAAAAATTGCAAGTGCCGGGGCTGGGTTTGAACCCATGACCATCCGCTTATGAAGCGAACGTGTGGACCACTGCGCCACGGGCCCCGACAGTTTTTGTTTAGATTGTAGGATTTGTTTTTGAACACAAATCCTACAGATATTGAGGTGATACGAATTGATAGCTTGTTCATTTTACGATTGTTGGCTTCTAAAGTTCACTGCGGTTTATCACCAAACGGATCAGGTTCCGGATAGCACCAAATTACACTGTGACATTTGATCATTTTTTAATTCGACAAATGTCGAATGAGCAGGGTACGAATTGAAAAGTGTCGCATTAAAGAGTGATGAATACGCGGGGTTTAACAGTACATCAAATAGCAGCTTTTTGATAACACGATGATCGATGCGTAAGAACATAGCCTCAGACCGTATGTTAGACAACTGGTAGTGTCCCGAAACCAGTTCTGGGAGTCCCACTCGAAATGGTCAAATGTAAAAGTGATCTATACCCATGCATGAGATAAATCAAATCGTGTTTTTTTAGGTAACCTAATGAACGTTAGCAATGAAAATGTCTCAGACTATGTTTGGGAGACCCGGTAGTGCTCCGGAACCTGTTCCGGTACCGCATCGAAAGTAACCAAATGTACCATGCGACACATCACATCACGGCTTTTTTAATAACCCGAGGAACGGTTAACTAGAAAAGAGAGTCATACCACATTAGAGACTACCAGTAGGGTTGCACAGCCAGCATTTGGTGCTTCGCCTGAACTACAAAAGTAAACAAAATCAATGCAAGCGATAAATATGTGTAAGAGAACAAAATCTTGACAAATAAGAATAACTGACATATAACTGCAGCATACCAAAGTCAGGTATCATACCAAGACAAGGTATTGGGTCGGTTACCCGAGCAGGAATGAATATCTGACACATAACTGAAGCATACCAAAGTCTGGTATCATACCAAAACAAGGTATTGGTCGGTTGTCCAGGTATTGAAAATAACTTATTTTGGTAATTTGTAGGTATTGATAAAATACCTCAACGAGTTATTAGTTTGGTGTTGAGGACTGCTTAAGGTATTATTCAATTACACTAGTTTACAGCATTTTTAAACTCGGTAAGCTGATGATTGTTTTTGGTGTAGAATAATGCCCTGAGTTCGAAAACGCGAAGGAAAAAAATTACAGTAGAGCGGAATTTTTTTTCAACTTTCCATACAAGGTTGATGATTTGACATCGATTTTTGTTCTATTTTTAAGCAAAGTTGCTCACTTCACACATCTCATTCTCCGTAATCAATGCTCCGATTGAGCTGAATTTTTTACTGTAACTCGCCTACATATGATATGTCAAATAAACGTTGAGAAATAATTTTTCAATTGTTTTTTTCTTATTGAAAAAAAAAAATACATTTCTTCATATATTTTTGGAAAATTTGCTAAAATTTAAGGAAATCGTCCCCAATACTCGCCAATATCTTGAATTTCATCAATCTGACGCAAAACCTGCATTCAAATGATCGAATGGTATTATATTCAGCTTTTAATTTATGGAAAAAGATTTAAAATTGGTTGAACAAAACGCAAGATATTTGAATTTTATTAAATTCCATATTTTTAAAAGTTGTAAAACTCGATATTGAGCTAAAACTCAAAAACTGTTCTACTTTAATTTTTTTTTGAAGCACGGTTTTGAAATCAGCGCTAAATTATGCTTCAAAAACTTTGGTCGTTGACAGAAGTTCACGACTTTCGTTTTATTTTGTAAACTAGTGTTATGGAAAAATCACTATATGTATGGAAAAACCGCCGATTATTATTTAGGTATTACCATACCTGATGTCATTATTCGCGTGTTATGCACAGAACACACATCAGTTATTATTTTAGGTATTTTACCTCTTATGCAGGGCTTCTTAATTCAGGTTGTAGGTATTCGGTTTTCCATACCTGAGTTAGTTGTTCTGCAGCTATTTTCTCCTGCTCGGGTACCCAAGCATTGAAAATAACTCATTTTGGTATTTTATAGGTATTGATAAAATATCTCAACTTGTTATTGGTTTGATGTTGAGGACTGCTTGAAGTATTCTTCAATTACGGAAAAATCATTATTTGCATGGACAAATCGTCGATTATTATTAAGGTATTGCCATACGCGATGTTATTATTCACGTGTTGTGCATAGAATACACACCAGTTATTATGTAAGGAATTTTACTTCTTATGCAGGGCTACTTAATACCTCATTCAGGTTGTAGGTATTTGGTTTTCCATACCTGAGTTAGGTATTCTTCAGTTATTTTATCCTGCTCGGGTATACTCACTACCTATCGTTCTTGTTTTCAACGGTCAATGAATTATTGCCTAAAATGTGCAGAAAAAACTTTGTCGAAGACCGCAAAGTGATCTGCGGTTGTGTAAAAAGTTATATCTTAGCTTATTAGTATCGTCTTGATATTAATCAGCCTCCAGTGTTAGTGAAGGTGCTCAAGCAGTCAACTGAGAAGTCCGATAATATTCAGCCCTGCTTACGTTGAACATAACGTCGGACTATGTGCCATGAATAAGTTTTAATTAAATTCAAAGATGACTTTGATAAAATGCTTGCTTTTTTTTTTGAATATCCGGATTCAGGAACACTTTGACTTACGTAGACGAAAAGATTGTGAGAACATATTCGACGAGAAAGGCACTACATATCACCACTAGGTGGATTAATTTGGGTGAGCAATAGTGAGGACGGGAAGTTAATTTGTTCCAACTTAAAACACCATTACCCGATGAAAATAAGATGTTGTGCCAATGAAAAGGCGTGCGTGCCAAATGGACTTGCGATACATTAGCGATTAGCAAAGAAGGACAAAGGATAGTGAAATCCAAAACATATGCTGTGTTTGATCAATCTTATATGTCCGTTCATTGAACTATTTACCTTAAAAATCCTTTTAAAAGATGTGAAATGAATTCAATTTGATTTTGTCTAAGTTATTAACTGTGGCATTGTTCATAGAACACAGAGGCAGGCTTTGTTCCAGTTGAGAATTTTCGCCAAAAAGCAGAAAATAAGCAGGAGAAGAAGCAGGCACTATCTTATATATAATATAAATTAAATTTTCCGACGAAACTCAGGTCTTCAGATAGCCTTATGGATATGTCTATGGATCGCCAATCCGGAGGCAGCGTATATCATTCCTATTCCGGTTGGAAATTTTTCTCGACTTCCCTTGGCATAGTGTATCATTGTATGTACTTGCCTCACAATATACACATACATGCAATGGCAGACAAGAAAGCCCTTCAATTAATAACTGTGGGAGTGCTCAAAGAACACTAAGTTGAAGAGAGGCAAGCTAAGTTCCAGTGGGAACGTAGTGCCAAATAGAATTCAGAATTCGAAAGTCCGTTTCACACAAGCTACATTACACTGTACCAACTTACTACGCGTTACGGTACACGCCAACCGATATCCATACTCGCTCGCATAAGCACACTATGGTCGATGGTGCCAGTGCCAGAGCCCAGAAACGTGTCTGCAGTAATCGGATCCCACTGTACATGGTAAACGTAACCCGATACCGTCTGATTTGTATCGGATATAAAAGAACTAACGTTCCGGTTATGTTATGCAGCCCCTTGGGAGAAACAAGCACGAGAGGAGCGAGGTGATACGATGCGATGTGGCGATGTTTACGACGACGACGGCAAGCAAAAGTGGACAAACGATCGAAATTGCGTTTCGGTTTGTCCTGGAATTGAATCTTTATCGTTTGGAGTTTTGTCATTTGAGATTGACGCAGTCCATTAGGGTACAGTGGTTTTTCTATTTGCGATACATTTTTACGCAATTTGCTCAAAGTTGATGACTTTTTTTACAAGTATTTTATTTTACGATGAGAACTAGACTGGTTAGTTTATAATTTTTTTTTATGTTATTCTATTATTAAAAAATGATTCTAAATTTATCATTAAAAATATAGGAACGATGTGAATATCATAGTTGTATTGATTGTTTTCTGGTCTGCATATGAGAATTTCGAATTGAACTTAGAATAAATCGGCAACCTACTCAACAGAACATCCAAGAAAGTATCTCATTTCTTGAAAATTTAGTCATAACGTCACACCCACGCTCGTTTTAGCAGAGCAACACGATGCCACCGTGTCAGTTCACCAGTCAGTCAAAAACGGCTCATCGGCACCAACATGCCTACACATCGTTGAAATGGGAAAAGAATCATCAGTTTGAAACGGAATAAACCTGGACGCACATTGGCAGGGGTATCGGATTACACACCGTTGTTGTCGCCGTCGTCGACGCCGTCGCGGACCATATTGTCGCGCATCCCATTGCATTGCATCATCGGTCATCGTGGTGCGGTGTCTTGTCAAAGCGATCATTTCTTTCGCGCTGCATTTCAAGCTTCCCGTGTCTAGTTGTGGTTCACCAAAAATAAACCACCTGAGAAAATGCGTCTGGTGTGTTGACTGTTGATAACCGCTTTTTGTGAGATGAGTCGACAGGATTGTTACACTGAAACTGGCAGAGTAGGGGGAAAGATGGCAAAGGTAAACGTTATAGTAGGTAATGTGTTTCCATTATACAAACAATTCCTGGACCGATCGGGAATCGAACCCGTCACCTTCCAGTTGGAACGTTACGCCAAGAATAAAAGAATTAGAAGAAGGTTCGCACACGTGCGATAGTTAATAGCACTTTTATCATATTTACCTGTACAATTCGTAGAATTAGAACCGAGTGAACCAGGGCACACTCATCGCTACCGGTGGCGGTGTATTTTTATCCTAGCGAAATTTCGTTTGATATTTTAGTACGTTGTAATCGGATACCGTTCGCGTCCTGTTGTTGGCTGAGAAATAGGTTGGAATGAGTGTTCCTTCTATACGTTAATATATGTGTAATATCCCCGCGGTGGTGGTAATGGCTTGGCTAGTCAGCGGATTCTACGCATAATTTGCGACGAAAATCTAACTCGTTTTGTGGACATCCTGTGGTGTCATTAGAACATTGCGCCACAAGTCTTACGTTACAATATGAATAATGGCATATGAGTATGATTAGTTTGTGTGTTTAAAGCCTGCGAAGATGTTCATGATTCTTTACGAATGACATGCTTCAACTAACATAGACCTGTTAGCTGTTTAGATCTATTAGTGATTAAAAGTAAAGTAGAATATCGAATTCACCCAAATGTGTAGCAAACTTTTCGGCCAGGGAGGGTATTAGCAAATTTATATTGAATATAAACATATAGGGTGTCCCTGAAAGTATGGGCAAAGTTGTACCTCTGCCATTTGGAAATGGATGCATAAACAAACTTTATTTTCACACATATCCAGCCTTAATATATTAACATTAATTTCCAATCATTAAAATTTGAATTTAACACTTCGTTTGAATGCGGTAGAAGATTCCCTAAAAGACCTTTTAAAGCTTCTGCACAAATTGCTATATTTTTCAATAACATCTCTTAAGGCGAAACTGGAATCATTTCCTCACTTTTTGGTTTTTGATTTTTTATTAAATAACGAAGCAATATTTTCAAAATCGGTTTTCGTGCACATGTAGAGTATGGATCAATATATTTTCTGATTTTTTTGTGGTAGAAAATATTTTTTCGTTTTTGCAGAAACCATTTTTGAACAAAATTTCACAAAAAATGGTTTCAGCAAAAATGGAAAACATTTTCCACCTCAAAAAAAAAATCGGAAGATACCTTGGTCCGTACTCTACATGTGCACGAAAACCGATTTTGAAAATATTACTTCGTTATTTAATAAAAAAATCAAAAACCAAAAATATGAGGAGATGCTTCCAGTTTCGCCTTAACAAATTGTTTCCTACGCATGAAATTAAGCTCGATAAAATTTTCAAAAAATATATCCGTGTATTTTTATATGCGTATCTATTATACAACCCATAGTTTGAATTGAAAACATATACTTTTGAACCTGAAAAATGAATCAAAACACCAAAATCGATGTTTATGAAACCCCGTTTTTCTAACAGTTGAAAACAAGCTTCTGAATATATATCACAACATGCAGAAAATTACATTTTAATTTCACTATAAGTAAAATAAATGCTCCAGCTTTATAAAGTGTAGATTGAATTATTTTCATTCTCGTTAAGACATGTTTAAAAACTCGCATGACTGTGGGCAAGTCTTATCCAGAAATAGAAAAGGCGAATTTTCCAGTTTTCTCAAAAATCTGAAATACCCGTGCGCACGGGCAGAATATATTTTTATGAAAAATTTCTATCAACCATCTGAGAAAACATGTTTTCGAATATATCATGTGAAAAAAATTCAAAAAAAAAAATGTTTCGAATTTGGATGTTTGGCATAACCGTAAAAAAGTAGTTTGTGCAGAAGTTTTGAAAGATGATTTTTTTTTTGGTGGCAAGCGGAAGTGTTCCAAACTCCTGACGTTTGTTTTTTTTTGCTGATGAATGGTCCACTGCACGATTTTTTTGCTGGCCTGCTTACTCTCACAGAAAATTTGACGTTTGAGCGGTACCGACACCTCTCAAACGTCAAATTTCGTGTGAGAGTAAGCAGGCCAGAATAAATTCGTGTGGTAATCCAGTGCCAGTGGCTGAAGAAAAATCCAGCTGAAGAACAAAGTGTTTCAAGATTACCGGGCTGATGGAAGCCATAAATTCTACCCGAGATCCGATGGTGAGATAGATGGCGTTCGTTAGCATACGTGAGTTCTTGCTCCATTCCTGACGTGGAGAAATGGGAATTTGCGGCTCGGCGACTCAAGGAAGGACGTATCTACAAGCGAACCCACTTTGATGCATTTGTAGGAGACGGAATGGTAAGACGCAATCCTCCAATTTGAGAGCGCGAGTGGTAAGTGATCGACCATCGGAACAGTAAGAAGAATGTACATGATGTGAGGGCATGAGTCCTGTTCAACGATGTAGGTGGGCATTGCTCGGAGTTGCTGCATCCTGCCCTTACCCATTTCTCATCAAACTGATAAGAGCAGGATGTAGCAGCCTTGAGCGGATTCAGCTTGCGTCGTTGAACAGCACTATGCTTTCGCGCTCGTAAGGAGAATTTGCCGCTTCGTAGTACTAGTAGGTATTTTACAAATTCGCAAGCCACAAAATCCATTGCAAAACCTGTGAACCTTTGGTGTATAAATAGCAGCAGAATTAAGTGATTATTGAACACCAAATATTGATATAATTTGGTGATACATATCAATCTAATTATACCTTATTTCCTATGTTTTATTGTTTAGGTATTTGTTATAACATTGTATGATTTCCATATTTATATTGTGAGGTTTACACACATACACACGGAGGGGTAGCCTAAGGGAGTTAAATGAACTGATGGCCGGACTCAAGTTCGTGGAGTAGCCAGTCTTTTGTCATGAGTTAGCAACTCTATGTTGACTACCGAAGGAATTCAGGAATTTTAACTCACCCTGCTACATCAAACCATCAGGCAGATAATTCCCTCCTGGAATGATTCTGCAGTCATAGGTAATCCTTGCGCTGATGGTGGGTACACTCTTATCATCATCATCATCATCATCAAGTTTTGAAAGATGATTTTTCATTTTGAACACTCTGCATACAAAAACCCTTTTTAATGTATGAACTCTTTACAGGTATCATTCAAAATACCTTGAATAAAAATACAAAAATATAAAAATAGTTGTTTGTTAAGAAAATGATTGTATTTTCGCCATACAAAGTTGTGCCCATACTTTCTGGGACACCCTATATTATATTTTTAATGCGGTTTTTCTTTACTCATGAAATATTAAAAAAAAAAATGTTTTTTTTATGTTCATTTGTATTGAATCGTCATGAATTCCTTCAGCTGAAGCAAATAAGGCACACAGTTTAAAGAATTCTACCTGAAAAAGTTTCAAGAAAGTTAAGATTTTTTTTTATTTTTTTTATATTTTTCTTTAATTATAATTACCTTTCCTCCGAAAGCACACAATGGAAAAGCGGAAGAAGGTCTTTCATGAAATAACTAGAGCTGCTTCTGAAATTTACCAGTTTCTAAAAACTGATTTTTTTAAGAATTCAGAAGGGAATTCTAAAAATTACCACAATGTACCAAAACAAGTTCATATATGTTATTTTCTTATGAACTACTTGAAACTTTTTATAAATTAAAATCCCTGAAGTTTGCTTGGATATTTTTAGAGTGGAGAAATTATTTTTAAAATATTTTGACTTGTAACTCAAAACAATACAAAACAAGTACATGTGGCAGTAAAAATTATAACACAATGTCAATAATTAGGAACCTAATTTTCGAATCTTGAATCAGCTATGAAAAAGGCATTTCCAAACCGAATTTTTTGAAGCCAATTGCATTCGCTCCAGGTTTGTCCAAATTGTCAAGGACTACCATACGGAACCGGTTCACTCATTCGTTCCGGAGTTATTCCAGATTCCGTTGGGGTCATGACTGGCCGGAAAATGACACATTAATGCATTTTACTCTAAATCTATAGTTATTTTTTAAATTTGCACATATTTTACGCCAGGAATACAGAAACTATATAACTGCAAGGAACCATTGACTTGAAATGACACAATCGAGCTGTCTCATGAACCGGATATGCTCCGGGTGCCCCCAGGGATGTGGACAAAGTGGCCATTCTAGCAACATTGTCAGAATCATTCATGCGGCACCTCGAACTTCATGATTTGTCCAAACATGGAGGGTCCTTCTAGGCTCTTATGACCCCTCCCCGGGTAGAGGTAAAATACTGACGATCAAAACATGATATTGGTTTGATTGATATAAGAGATAAAAGATCTGAAAATAATATCTGAAAAATGTTCCTGGAACATCTGAACAATATCAAAATTTGATATTTCAAGATCATACGAATAGCTCGCTGCTATTGGTTAGATCTTACAAAATCTAAATATGATTTGATGATGATGGTCCAGGAGTAAATTTTTGATTTTATTTTTAGATCTTTTATCTCTTATGTCAATCAAACCCATATCACTTTTTGATCTCCATATCAAAATATGCTATTATTGAGCTCTTTTCCTCTACTCGGGTCGGGAACGACCTGGCCATACCCAAAATGTTTCGGATGCCCCCAGGAATGTGACAATCAATTTGATGTCTTCGGCGCATTGTTTTGCGTGTTCAAGGGCCAATTCCTTTGTAAGCCAGTCCAGAAATTAACGTTTTCTGGTTTTATCGTTGCGGTAGTAATTAGGGTTGGCTGCTGTGAACAGAAAATATGCATTCGATTCTGCGTTTACATGCGACACCACCTTTCAACTTATTGCAAACCATAACCACATTCGGCTTTGGAGTCGATAGTCTAAGCGTCAAATAGTCTAAGGTCTTCAGGATGATTATTCTCTTAGCATCATGCACCTTGAGATGTCGCAAGATTGTGGTAAGGCGCTGTCCATAAACTACGTAGACTCAATTTTGGCAATCTCAGATCCCCCCTCCCCATCGTAGACTTTTGTCTATACTAAATTTTCGAAATTTGTATGGACCGTAGACTTTGACCAGACCCCCCACGTCCCCCCTCCAAGTCCATGGAGTTTATGGACAGGCCCTAATACCTAAGGTAATTTTATCCTCGACCATTTCCTCACGGGACATTTCTAACAATCAAGGGACCTTGGGAGCCTAGAAGAGCTATTTTCCTTTATGTTTCGACAAATCATGAAGTTTGAGGTGTCACACGGCTGATTTTGACTATGTTTGAGAAATGACCACTTCCCTGAGGGCATCCGGAACATTCCGGGTATGACCAGACCGGTCCCAAGTTGCCATAAGGGCCTAGAAGGACTATTTTCATTTATGTTTCAACAAATCATGAAGTTAGAGGTGTCGCATGGTTGATTTTGACAACGTTGTGGAAATGGTCACTTTTGTCACACCCCTGGGCACCCGGAATATTCCGGGTATGGCCAAGTCGTTCCCGAAGGGTCATAAGAGCTTAGAAGGACTATTTTCCTTCACGTTTTGACAAATCATTAAGTTTGAGGTGCCGCACGATTGATTTGACCAACGTTGCGGAAATGGTCAATTTGGCCACTCTCCTGGGGAAATCCGGAATACTTCGGGTGTGGCCAGAACCACTATAAGGGGTCATGGGAGCCTAAATGGACTATTATCCTTCATGTTTCCACAAATCATGAAGTTTGAGGTGTCACACGGCTGATTTTGACTATGTTTGAGAAATGACCACTTCCATGAGAGCATCCGGAACATTCCGGGTATGGCCAGACCGGTCCCAAGTGGTCATAAGGGCCTAGAAGGGCTATTTTCCTTTAGGTTTCAACAAATCATAAAGTTAGAGGTGTCGCACGGTTGATTTTGATAACATTGTGGAAATGGCCACTTTTGTCACATCCCTGGGGGCACCCGGAACATTCCGGGTATGGCCAGGCCGTTACCGAGGGGTCTTAGGAGCATGGAAGGACTATTTACCTTCATGTTTCGACAAATCATGAAGTTCGAGGTGCCGCATGAATGATTCTGACAATGTTGCTAGAATGGCCACTTTGTCCACATCCCGGGGGGCACCCGGGACATATCCGGTTCACGGGACTGCTTGATTGTGTCATTTCAAGACAATGGTTCCTTGCAGTTATATAGTTTCTGTATTTCTGGCGTATAATATGTGCAAATTTCCAAAATAGCTATAGATTCAGAGTAAAATACATCATTTTCCAGCCGGTTATGACCCCAACGGAATCCAGAATAAGTCCGGAACGGATGGGTGAACTGGTTCCGTATGGTAGTCCTTGACAATTTGGACAAAACTGGAACGAATGCAATTGACTTCAAAAAAATCAGTTGGGAAATACCTTTTTCATAGCTGATTCAAGATTCGAAAATCATCCGAAATAGACGTTGGGTACGCGAAGATTAATCAAACAATCTGTGCGTCCCATGACGAAGATAGTGAACAAATCTCGCGCTTAGTATCATACGGGCGTATCTACAATGATCGATTTCTCTTCATCGATTTTCTCTTTGGTTAATAACTTGGCTGGCAAATCATTTTCGTTTGTTTTTGTTGTTTTAGATGCTAGTCTTAGTCGTCCTTTATCGAAACACACCGAGATATCATCCGAATATTGGTCGTATTGCCCGGAATAATCCAAAGAGAAAATCGATGAAGAGAAATCGATCATTGTAGTTACGCCCGTATGATACTAAACGCGAGAAATAAATATAATAGTCCTTAGCTGGATAAGTTGCACTGCACTGCACCATTAGGTGGTGAAGAAATTATTAGTTCCTCTACTGATTTTCATAGTGAAACTCTTCAAGTAATTTCTGTCGTAATCCCGAGATCAATTTTTGGCTGAAATTTTTGGTAAAGCTTATATTTTTAATGGAGGTTAGAGTAAATGCAGAGCTTCTAAAAATCGCTGGATGATGATAAAGTTTCTGAAATAATAATTGGACTTTATGGCACGTTTTGGCGCTATATCGTTCTTCGGGTTTCTTAATAAAACAACCGATTAGTTCAAAAGCCGACGTTTCGAATGTTTATTCGTTTATTCTTACAAAATCCACTGAAAAAATAAAACTGCTGGCATTTATTTTAGACGACCTTGCAACATTTTTTATATTATAAAAAGTTTCGAAACAATAACATTGATGGAATTGCTGAATTTATTAATTTTTTGAAAAACTTCAGTCAAATCTAAAAAAGTCTGAACATTTCTTTGGGTTATCGGAAGTCTTTGGCAGAAAGCGCAGTTATTGAATAATTTCTGGGATTTTTTTGCGATGTTCATGAATAAATCGTTTAAAGCTTCGGAAATTCCCATGAAGAAGAGATGCTGAGATCTTTCAAACAAAAAAATCCATTATTGCATCTGAACATTCGCAAGAAGTGTTCGCAAAACGAGCATGATGTAACTCGCAAACGAAATTGTACACATTTGACAGTGCCGCCACTCGTGCCGCCTTGACAAATTTGACCATAACTCATGAATTAATAGCACTAAAATAATATGATAACCCTATTACACACTCTAGGCAATGCATGTTTCACCAATTGAAAGTAAACTAACTTAAATATTCAAGAATTTACTTAACTAAGTTGAAAAGATTCGATGCGATGGTATGCAACATTGGTCTATGGTACAAAAATTGGCCTATTAGTGGATACAACATTGGCCTATTGCTTTCCATGCACTAGAACCACTTATTATCTCATTTTTTCAATATTTCTGCTGAAGTATTATCTCTATTTGTTCACCAATCTTACTTGTAAAATACATTTTCGGAGCAAAATTTTCAAAAAACTGTAAATAAATTACTTAAACTAAAGTTGTTTCTTAATTTATTAACGAAAACAATGCAACCCTATTAATGTGTTATATTTTTACAGTCACCGTACACAAAATCTTTCTTCCTGTTCGTTCTTTCTGGTTCTTACGCAAGCAATGTTGTTGACGTGATTTTATCGGTGTTGTTGACGTCTTTTTACTGATGGGCCAAGATTTGGGTACATATTGAAAAAAATGTCCTCAATATTCGGCCCACATTCAATTTGTAAAATATTCATTATTCGTTGAAAACAAATATACAAGTTTAAAATAGCGTCTTTGACCGTCGCATTAAATGTTCAGTTATTGAAAAGTCGGTTCGAAATGTTCCAGAATCATGCCATCTATGATCATGTGTATAGACTACCCACTAAGCCGAAGAATCATGGCGTCTGCAAAAGCTAAACAAAGTGTCATTTTCATTCAATTTTATTGCTCCAAAGTGCTAAAATTGAAATGAAATGTTACAGTTGTTTGCCGCATAGCTTTTCCGATATCCAGTTATGCGTGTTTGTTTGAATTTTTGGTTAACGTTGAGATAGTCCGAACGAGGGGACTATGCCAACGAAGCATCCCGATACCCTATACCAATAAAAGTTTCGCGAATCTCGTGAAAACTGCAAGGGTCTCTATTAACTATAATACAATATTCTATGCAGATAATAAAGGGTGTCCACGATGAAATTGGCGCACAGAAAATATTGTATAGCTTTTGTTTGCGTTCGCCAAAATAGCTAATTGTTTGACCATGAATGTATATTATGTGTAGCTAATACCATAAAATTTTCATTAAAATCGGTTGAGTATTGGCGGAGATATCGTTGAAACAAGGGAATTGCCACTTGAGAATCTTGTATCTTGTGTAAACAAACATTTTGGAAAATATCACTTTTTTGCTGTTTCAACTCTGGCGCCAAAAATACTGAACCGATTTCAATGAAAATTTTTATATACGTATAGTATGTATGTAGAAGTTATTTTTTAAAAATTTCATTCAATTTGATCATACCGTTAAAAAGTTATAGTCATATATGTCGCACTATGTCACAGATGTGGTTTTTGGTATAGTGAAATTCAAACTGCTCTTACCTTGAAAGTACTCAACAAAAATGGCTGAAATTTTCACTGTAAACAGTTTAACACAACAATTTTACTCTGTCAAAGTTTTATAAAAATCGGGACAGTGTTACCAGTTCTGCAGTCAAAATAGTGCACGCGGAACTAAAAATGGTCAAAAAGTACCTAAAATTTACCTTAAAGCGATTTGAGCTTTGGATATTTACTAGAAAAAGTACTGAACCGATTTCGATCAAATTTTTACCACTTAATTGATACTATGTTAAGAATATCGAGTGAAATTTTCAAACGTTTTTATGAGGTAACAAAAAAGTTATAGCCAAAGCAATTTTTTTGAAATGGGTGCCCAAATTTTCTAAAATCTCATTTTATGATATAGACAATATCTGCGCCAATACTCAACCGATTTTAATGAAAATTTTATGGTATTAGCTATAGCTACACATAATATATTATTCATGGTCAAGCTCTACTCAAGCTATTTTGGCGAACGCACGCAACGCGCTATACAATATTTTCTGTGTGCCAATTTCATTGTGGACACTCTTTATTACTGAAGCCAAGGGCTGAAAGTCTCTTCAATAAAGACAAATCAATCAATCAATCTTTTTTACTGCCAAGCATTACTGCTGACTGAATTGAAAAGTAGCTTATGGTAGAACTTTTTGAACGTTTGTTATGAGATAATTAATTGCGAGGTATGTTAAACAACTTCTAGAATTAAAATCACAGAGAATTCCTAAAAAGACTTCAATATCTAACTTGATACTCTCGTAGATTTGTGCATGATAAGACCGTCAATTGCATCAACCCAAGAAAAGTAATCTAATTATGACAAACTATGCCTCATTAGCAGTTGAAATGATGATAACTGGACTATTTGTTGTTGTGGTCTACATAGCCAAGTGGGTTGACCACGTTGATGCCCTTAAGTATGGTGAAAACCGAGAACATCTTGATTTGATTTCGACTACTCTAAGCCAAATGCACTGTCGAAGTGCGGTCGTCTTCCCCGGTCCGAGTAGGATGAGGAAAAATGTGTAACGAAATCCCTATGCAAGAAGCTCTAGAAGAAGGGCGATTCGTTGAGCGTGCATGGTCCATCTCCTCCGTGCATGACAGGCGACAGGTGCACGTTTTGACCTGATGCCGTCGCTTGGCGGCGTTGCACAGTGGGATCATTCTGAAAAAAGACAATCAAAACCTCTAAGAGCCGTTAGATGACATTTCAGCATATAGGTGTCTTTGGAAGATATGTTCAGAAAAATCTTCTCTATTTTTATGCATATTCACTGTATGGTAAAACTGTAGGGTGAACCCGAGCAAAAAAATATTTTTTCAAAATATTTTTTTAGAGGGTAGATGTCTTCGGCAAAGTTGTAGAACAAGTAATTTCAAGTAACTTTGCTAAAGACACCATATAGCATGGACTTCATTTTTAGGGTGAAAATATGATAGTTTAAAAAACAACCTCAAAATCAGCCTTTTGAACTTTTCCATGATTATAGCGTAAAACTTAAACGTGATATGTTCTACAAGCTTGTAGATACTACTGGAATACACTATCTTGCCGAAGACACCAACTCTGTAAAATTGAAAATTGCTCCAGTAAACCGATTTTTTTGAAAATTTTTCACTATTTTCACTATTGAATATTTTTTGAATAGGCACTTTTTGGCAGCCGTGCTATCAAAATTTCAATGCTTTATCATGTCCATAATAGACCAAAAGTGACTTAACAATCGGGTCTGATAAGGCACTTTGATTTCTGATGCTATTTTCAATAGCCATTTTTAAAGAAAATATTCGCAAATTCCATACAAATCAATTAATACAAACTGAAAACTCACGAAAACTTTTCGACATTAATATTTGTTAATCAAAATAGTATTCTTGTAGAAATAGTCTACATTTCTAACACTGTGGTTGACTTTACATTGAATACCCGACAAAAAATATCGTTTTTTTTAATTTTTAGATGATTTAAAAACTCACTATTGAATATTTTTTGAGTAGGCACTTTTTGGCAGCCGTGCTGTCAAAATTTCTATGGTTCATTATGTCCAGGATAGACCAAAATTGACTTAACAATCGGGTCTGATAAGGCACTTTGATATCTGAAGCTATTTTAGTAGTAATTTTCAATGAAAATATTCACAAATCTCATACAACCTTTCGATATTATGTTTAGCTCATACAAGTAGTACTTCTGAATAAAAAAAAACAAGTTAAAAAAATGTAGACTATTTCAACTGTTAGTGTCATTTATTTTGAACTACAAATTTTGAAAGATGCAAAAGTCTCTTTCTTTGAGTGATTTCCTCATCTACGAAATCTTTCTCAAAAAGGCACAAAACCTTTTTATCTTTTCAAAAAATCGTTATAATATTAACTTAAAACTAAAGGCTCCTCCGGAAAAGTATCCATAATCGAGCCGTGATCTTGATGCGGATTTGTCAAGGGATGAACCAAGGTAATATGTCTACGACGAAGGAATTTTGAAAATCATGGACAGGAATCGACCTAACGGACGCAGTTCTTGAAAACTGGAAAAAATAAATTTTAAAGAGTATCAAACAGCATAACCAATTTAAATAAAATATCTGTGAAGAATTTTCATCATAACGTAAGATTTACAACCTAGAATATCTCTAACAGATACTGGCTATTTCAATGTGATGTAACAATGTTTCATTTTAGTTGATTGATTAATGTATGTAACATAAACAAATGCATTGGAAATTACAATAAAAAATTAGATAAAAAACACAGTTTTTAATTGGTGTTAAAAACTTATTCAATGTAAAGTCAACCACAGTGTTAGAAATGTAGACTATTTCAACAAGAATACTATTTGGATTAACAAATATTAATGTCGAAAAGTTTTCGTGAGTTTTCAGTTTGTATTAATTGATTTGTATGAAATTTGTGAATATTTTCATTGAAAAATGCCTATTGAAATAGCATCAGAAATCAAAGTGCCTTATCAGACCCGATTGTTAAGTCACTTTTGGCCTATTATGGACATGATAAAGCATTGAAATTTTGATAGCACGGCTGCCAAAAAGTGCCTATTCAAAAAATATTCAATAGTGAAAATAGTGAAAAATTTTCAAAAAAATCGGTTTACTGGAGCAATTTTCAATTTTACAGAGTTGGTGTCTTCGGCAAGATAGTGTATTCCAGTAGTATCTACAAACTTGTAGAACATATCACTTTGAAATTTTACGATATAATCATGGAAAAGTTCAAAAAACTGATTTTGAGGTTGTTTTTTAAACTTTCATATTTTCTCCCTAAAAATGAAGTCCAAACTATATGGTGTCTTCAGCAAAGATACTTGAAATCACTTGTTCTACAACTTTGCTGAAGACATCTACCCTCTAAAAAAATATTTTGAAAAAATATTTTTTTGCTCGGGTTCACCCTACAGTTTTACCATACAGTGAATATGCATAAAAATAGAGACGATATTTCTGAACACATCTTCCAAAGACATCTATATGCTAAAATGTCATCTAACGGCTCTTAGAGGTTTTGATCGTCTTTTTTCAGAATGATCCCACTGTGCGTTGGGCGGCCGAGCGACCAGGAGATGAGATGAATGGTATGGATGGATGATGGCCTGCCAAAGTCAGCACGCTGCTCGTAACCATTAGCGATCGATTCTCGGATTGCAACCGTTTGATACTCGTCTAGTGGGGGTACGTTACAGAGGAATGTCAGGCTTGAACTCACATGGCTACTGCTTTTGGATCAACGCTATCGGGTGACTTTCTTGAGCGGAAATCGTTTAGTTTTATGGGAGTGCAGTTAAAATTTCGCCAGTCACTCACTGGAGTTCAAAACACCGAATTCTGTTTTCAATTTTGCATCCCACTGTTTGAGTTCAACATTCGTAGAAGCTGGCTTCGAACTGCTGGATTCGATTTTCTTCCATCAATTTGATATCCATCCACATGCCAGTCGCTGCTGCAGTCGTATGGCCCTCTTACCCCTCCTTCGTCTTCTCTGGTTCCTTCGTAGTAACGGATCGGTTTACTTAATTAAAACCGGCAGTCTCGTGTTGTTGTTGGTAGTTTGCTCGAAGCCCCGCCGCACCGAACAAAGGAACACTGATGAAGTATATAGCTACAACTAGCTTGGTGGATCAGAAGCATCAGCACTCAGCAGCCAGCCAGTTTCGAATTCGAGAATAACAGAGAGTAATGTGATACCCGTGAAACGCTATACTTTTCCTCAATGCCAAGAAACATCATCCATCCCCGAGAGCATAGCACTGCAGCAGCAGCCAACTCAACTAAGCTCAACAACAGACACGCACATTTGTACGCCCATCCATGGATGGTTGGTGAACTCTGGGTAACAAATCCTGGAAGGAGCGCTGACAAACAGAGATCCCACTTGCATTACAGTGGAGCCTTCTGGAATGTCACTGCACAGCAAGCGTAATTTCTGAGTGGTTTTTCAGCCATTTTTGGCAGGAAATTTGTTCAAATAATCAGCTTAAACGGGAGGAAATCAGCCGCAAAATTGTGGAAGTGGGTGGCATCGTATTGGGGTAGGGCTAATTTTGAAAAATCCCTCCGGGATATGATTTCCCAAGAAGAAATTGATCTACTGGTCGAAGCAAGTGAAATGTGCAAAATAGTACGATTTCGGTTGATAAGGAGTGTATCATTAAGTGGTTGAAAATGTTCACAACAGGCTCAAAAATAATTTGACTCAACTTTTAAGTAATCTTATATTTGAAGATACTGTATAAATCCCTAGAAAAAGAAATGGCAGTGTTGGTTTTGTAAAAATAAGCATTTAACTGGGAATTTCATTTCGACATATCTAAATTCAATCACTTACAGCTCATTTTAGAAGCTGAACCTGAGAATATGGTATATGAAAAACTTGTACGGCTGGACCAGTTCTGCAAGAAAGTCACGAAAAGACCGCTATTTTTAAAATATTTAAGGTAAATGTCACGGGCTACCTTTAAAAAATGCCAAATGATATTCACCGTAAATATTATTGGCATTTGTCGAAGGTAGACCGTGACATTTACCTTAAGTATTCGAACTTTGTGACTTTGTTGCAGAACTTTCAGCTCTGATCATAACAGATAGTTTTTGAATCAAACAATCGTTTGACGAAGAATAAATTTCCAAATAGTATTGAAATCCATTTCAAAACTTCGTGTTTCATCTTGCCCGGTGTGCCTTAGTCTAGTGGTTAAGGTTATGAATCGCCAATCCGGAGACGGCAGGTTCGATTCCCGTTCAGGCCGGGAAAATTTTCACGACTCCCTCCCTGGGCATAGTGTACATATCATTGTACTTGCCTCACAATATACACGTTCATGCAATGGAGTGCAAATAAAGTCCTTCAATTAATAACTGTGGAAGTGCTCAAAGAACACTTAGTTGAAACAAGTCAGGCCAAGTCCCAATGGGGACGTGAGCCATGTATAAGAAGAAGAAGAAAGAAGAATGTTTTTAATCTTTTTACGAAGTAGTTATACTAAAGAACGGAATTGTATAACCATTTAAGATAAGGGTAAAAGTTTGACAAAAAAATGACGTTTTTGGAATCGACCATTTTGTAAATTTTGGAGATTTTTCTTGCGAAAATAAAAATTTTGAAAGTCGGTGTGGTTGATAAAGGGTCTGGGACCATTTGAGCAGGTAGACCTATTTTGGGCATTTGCTGATATGACTCAGTAAATTTCAAACCAATTGACATGAATCTTTGTTCACGGCTAGATACTGTGCGTAGGGGCATTTGGGGTGATATGCACTGTCGAGGCAAAACGCCCCTCGTCAGGGTGTATCGGTTTTGAAGCTTTGAAAGCTTGTCAGTCTAATAGAACGTCTAAATAAATAAGCATATAGAAAATTTTACATATCTGCGTTACGTAATCAGTGACAAAAATGAATAAAATCGAAAATCACGATTTTGATGTAATCTTCCCAATCGTTTGTCGAATGATTTGATAGCGAAAACCGACCAAATATCTTAAGCTGTTGTGTTTATTTAGTTAATTTAGGGCAATACTAAGCGTAGGAAAAATAACTTAAACAGTAATATACGTAAATTATGTTTTTACAAGCTGTAATAATATCTATGCGTGCTCTGTAAGTAATCGCAAACGAAATTGAGCTAAAGGGCGAACACGATGAAATTGCCACACAGAAAATATTGTATAACTTTTCATTGCGTTTGCCAAAATAGCTATTTTTTACCATGAATAGTATATTATGTGTAGCTAATACCATAAAATTTTCATTAAAATCGGTTGAGTATTGGCGGAGATATCGTTGAAACAATGAAATTGCCGCTTGAGAATCTTGTGCAAACAAACATTTTGGAAAATATCACTTTTTTGTCGTTTCAACGCTGGCGCCAAAAATACTGAACCGATTTCAATGAAAATTTTTATGTACGTAAAGTATGTATGTAGAAGTAGTTTGTCAAAATTTCATTCAATTTGATCATACCGTTAGAAAGTTATAGTCATATATGTCGCACTATGTCACAGATGTGGTTTTTGGTATAGTGAAATTCAAACTGCTCTTACTTTGAAAGTACTCAACAAAAATGGCTGAAGTTATCACTGTAAACAGTTTAACACAACAATTTTACACTGTCAAAGTTTTATAAAAATCGGGACAGTGTTACCAGTTCTACAGTCAAAATAGTGCACGTGGAACTAAAAATGGTCAAAAAGTACCTAAAATTAACCTTGAAGCGATTTGAGCTTTGGATATTTACTAGAAAAAGTAGTGAACCGATTTCGATCAAATTTTACCTCCTAATTGATACTATGTTAAGAATATCGAGTGAAATTTTCAATCGTTTTGATGAGGTAACAAAAAAGTTATAGCCTAAGTAATTTTTTGAAAAGGGGGCACAAATTTTTTAAATTCTCTTTTTATGATATCGACGATATATGCGCCAATACTAAACCGATTTTAATGAAAATTTTATGGTATTAGCTACACATAATATACTATTCATGGTCCAAAAATTAGCTATTTTGACGAACCCAATCAAAAGTTATACAATATTTTCTGTGTGGCAATTTCATCGTGTTCGCCCTTTATTGTTCGTCTTAAAACCTTAGAAAACATGAATTTTCTCTAAGATGGAAACAGATTTCTAAACTCGACGGTGCATCTTGCCCCAGTGTCTTGCCCCTTTGTTTGAGGGCAATCTGCCCCATTGTTGTAGTGCATTTTACCCCGAGCAAGGGTGCATACTGCCCCGCATAAACATACGAAGCCGTAAAATTAGTCTTTACAAACAACGTTATTGTCAAGAGCTGAACTATATTAAGGCTGAAATTTTGATTGATATCGCTTGGAACGAAAGTATTTGCAATAAATGCATGCATTAAAACAATAAACTATTACCTTTTTATGTGTATTTGGACGAATTTTCCTTAACTGGTGCGTATTACCTCAGAATCCCCTTTCTCCCACTATCCCAAAAAAATCAAGTAAATTGGTTCAAAATAGGTTCGCCTGCCCAAATGGTCCCAAACCCTATTATGTGTTCCGGCCCGACGATTCGCGCTGAATCCTACCTCCACTGGAAATGTGGGTTTACGTCTCAGGGTTTACGCATGAACATGCGTTCGAGCGTCCCACAGAACAATGGTTGGTTGTTGCTAGCGTTGTTCTCCGACACGACGAAACGATGGCGGCCTACCTGTCTAGGACAATGGCCTTGCTGCCACGAATCCTATACCCACAATCACAACGCACAAGTTTACTACCGGATCACCGTGATAGCGTAATGAAACTCTTACCCTTTCGATCCCGTTTTCTACACACACACACACTTGGCACAATCCTTTCTAGCAGAACAAGTAACAACGTAGCGAAAACACTATTAAGGAAAGGGAAGTAAATTGGTTCATCCTACTAAGAATTCTCATGTAGTTTCCTGTGAAATCACACCACGACGCGGGACAAGAAAATGAACCACTCTAGCCTCTTCCACAGTTCAATTGAAAGTGGACTATCTAGTGTAGGGTTAGTCCTCAAAAAGACCGCTAATTTATGACCTTCGGCTTCGAGGTCGCGAAATTGAACAAAGTCCAGTTCCGCAAGTGCAAGATTCTCAGAATTTCCACCCGAAACTTCAAATGGCATTGAGACCTCTCTTTGCAACGGCTGCCTTAAAACCTTCAGATTTGCTCCCTAAGTTCGGTAGTAGTGCGCAAAGCCGAACGGGAAAGATCAAAGGATCCTGAAATGATTTTAGGACAGGTCGATGCCCGGCGCCGATGGCATCATAATTTGCGCGCATTCAATTTAAGCTGGCTTGAGTCCATTGCATTTGGGCACGTGTAACTGGATGTAGGGAACTCATTTCAGGCTAAATATTTCTATAGGTCCTAAGTGCAGATGAGAGGCTCTCTTTAAGTCTTCTCTTTTTCGATTATAACGAGCTTGTATTTATAAATTATGATTTACTTCTTGCGTCGGAAGGTAGATTAAACAATCTGGCTGAAGACGGTGTCCGTGTCTTTTTTCTTTTTTTAATAGAATAGCGTACTAGTTACAGGTGTAGAAGAAGTTTCGCCGCGAATCAACGTGACAAACAATGCAGTGTCATCTGTCGTTGCCACCTTTGCCACTGGAAACGTCAAACTGAAGGCGGCCGTTGGAAGTGAAGCTGGTTCTATTTGAAGTCAACGGATTTATCCGTTTTCCACGTGCTTAAAGTTCCGGATCTGGCGATCAACCTGCTCTCGGTGAGTAAGATCTGCAAGAGTGGATACAGAGCAATATTCACTGCTGATACGTGTGAAATGAGGTCTGCTCTAAACGAACTGGTGGCAACAGGAAGAGAGAGTATGGTACTCTACAAGTTTGACCTGTCCGGCGAGCAAAGATTTTGTACTGCCAAAGTGGATGAAGACATGATGTTATGGGTATGGCATCGAAGAATGGGTCACTTGAACAGTAGTAGTTTGAAGGGGCTAAATAAGTTCCATGGCAAAAGGCATCGATCGACTCCACCATTCCAACGTGTGTATCGTGTCTTCAAGGATAGCATAATCGTCTATCATTCAAGAAGCGAGGAAACAGATCAAGCGATATCCTTGAACTGGTACACACGGAATGTGCGGCCCAGTGAAAAATGTATCCATCGGTGAAAGGAAGTATTTTTTTACCTTTATCGATGACGCCAGCCGGAAGACTTTTGTATACTTTTTTAGATCGAAACAACAAGTTCGAGCTTGCTTCAAGAACTTCAAGGCGTTTGATGAAACACAGATGGGAAGGCGGATCAAGCGATTGCGTTCGGATAATGGCCTTGAGTATGCGAATCAAGAGATGGAGAAGTTTCGGTGAGAATCGGAAGTCCAGCCCAACGTAGACGGAACGGTGGACCGATAATAGACGCTATAACCGCTCTTCTGTAAGGAGAGTTGGAAGAAGAATTCATCTATATGGAACAGCCTGAAGGTCATGTAGATACAACCGTTCCCAGGAAGGTTTGTCGCCTGCGAAAAATTATGTACGGACTGAAACAATCCAGTCGCGTATGGAACAGGAAGCTCTCTCAATGGTACAGTATCGGACAATAAAAATGCACCAAAGCCGTTTTTCCATACAAACTAGTAAACTTTCGATAGCCATATCTCAATTATTTCTCAACCGATTGATTTCGGCCTTTCTGTAACTTTTCTATCAATAGTTATCATCAAATTTTTTCAATAGTTTTCAAAAATTGAAGTGTTTTGTAGTTCGTCACGGAAAGGCCGAAAACAATCGGTTGAGAAATACATAACTGAGATATGACAATCCAAAGTTGACTAGTGTGTATGGGAAAACGGCTTTGGTGCATTATTATTGTCCGATACTGTATATTGAAGATCTGCTGTAACGATTCCTGATGACTAGCTGTAATGCGAGCCCGAATTCTAGCGATCCAGCACAAAAGCTATCAAAAGCTATGGTCCTACGAACTGCTGAAGGGGAAAATAAGTTGAATGATGTATCGTTTCGTCAATTAGTTGGTGGACTTCAATTCCTGGCACAATGTTCGAGGCCCGATAATGCTTATATGCAGTCAGTTTTGTAAGCACGTTCAGTGGCAACTTAGGTGAACCTCACTGGGCGCAGCAAAACGTATTTTGTGCTATCTGAAGGAAACGCTCAACACGAAGCTGTTTATCAGAAGAAACCAGACAGTCTTTTCGAGGAGGTTCAGCGATGCAGATTGCAATGACGCGTATACCAGACGATCAGTTACAGGATATGTATTCCAATGTGCAGGCGGATCAATATCATGGAATTGTAAGAAACAACCGACTTTGGCGCTATGTAGCATGGCAGTCGAGTAAATGGCGTTCTCTGTAGCAACACAAAAAGCTGTGTGGTGGCGGGGTCTACAAGGTGAGCTAATTGGTTCCAATATGCAGTTCCAATATCCTGCGGCATCCGCAGTGCTTTGTGCCTGGCCGATAAAGTCTGCCTAGCATTTTTTTTGGTGTTTATCCAAGACGTTCCTCATAGATTTTTCTTCAAAAATACCTTGAGAAATTTTACTAGACATTTATCCAGGATTGACTCAAAATATTCCTCCAGTAAGTATTTCAGATTTTACATTAAGACATTTTTGAACAATTCAAAGTAATCCACCAATAATTTCTAAAAAGGTTCTTTAGAGTTTTTTTTTAATGTTTTTTTTTTCAAGGATTTCTGGAAAAAAGAATTTTGGGAATTCTAACAAAATTTTCACACTTCTAAGAATGGTTTTCTTAAGGAGTACCTCAAGGTATTTCATTAGTATTCTGTTAACGAAACCAACAGTGAACAGCACAAAGTATTCTTCCAATAATTATTCTAGAGATTTCACAAACAATTTTTAAATCTAAGATTTCCTTCACAAATTTCTTCAAAAGATTTGTAGAAAAATCCTCCAGAAACGCCCTATTGATTACTCCAGATTCTCAAAAAATTTATTCAATTATGCTCTAATAGGTGGAAAAATCTAATGAATAGCATATTCAGTTGTTGTAAGAGGTAAAATATCAGAAATAATTAGGGGATTCATTTTAACAGCGTAAACCGATTAAACTGATTAAACGTCGCAATCATCAAGGCAATCTTTGATTATTTCATTCGCAATTTCATGAAACATTTCAAATAACCAGAAAATCATGGCTTACGCAGCAATTTAATCTGTTTAGTGAGTTCCCCTAATATTTCTGTCACAGCTTCCTTCGAAAACTTTGCTACCAGTACCTATAGATTGAAAATTTCCATTATACAAATTGTTAGTTTTCATAGACTTGCTATTTCTAAAAAAACAATTTCGCTTAGACTGGCCAAAACCTGCGTACGAATCCTTTGTTTCTTATTACTTTTTAATTAATTACAGCTTGCAGTTCAACCGTCAACTTTGCTGCCCAATGCCAAATCATATTGTCAGTCAAGTCAACGTAAAAACCTAAGCCCCACAGCTGCAGACAGAGTGCTAGGTTGAACGGTTCCACTTGGTATGGTAATCGATCCCCGAGTGCGAGATTCGAAACCAACGATATAAATTATTTAATGGATTCGATCGTTGGGGGAAGATTGTAACCTGAACTCCCAGCCGAAGGTTTCCATATCACGTACCTATAAGTTTTTGTTCGGTTTTAAGTTAATTTTCTGATCCATAGCCGCTCCCAGAAATTCCGATGACCGGACCTCGATACTGACATTTAAGGGAACGCGCGAAGCATGACTTTCGCGGTTCGTTAATTTATTGGTTTGAAACAGTACCTTGATTGGGGATAGTGGTTGAAAGCTCACCACGCTCAGTGATCCGAAATTTTCGGATGAGCTTTTACTTCTTTTTGCCAATCGAAGCCGCCGACAGATATCAAAAGTAACGTCGAATCGATAAGGTCAGATGGTAAGCGATACCACACCGTGATTTATTGCTTATCTGTGCGAACGAGCGAATGCGCGAGGTAAAGCTTTAAATTTCAAACCGTGTTCGTCTCCACCGCACCGGTTGAACCTGTCACAAAGCAAGAGTAAGCACTCCGTGAGATTTGTTTTGACTGATTTTGGTGCTTCTCAAGTTTCTTCAAAGCTTCAATATTCAGTCAAATGAACGCGATGGATTTCTTACAGGTTGTTTTTCGGAAGGTGTATTTTAATTGGTTACTGATTGGTATCGTTGATCATGTTACGTGGTTTTAGCTAGAGGGCTGATTCAAATAACTGACACTCTTTTTCGATAAAGTGAGTTTCTGCAGCCTTTAATTCCACCCTATTATGCTTATCATATGACAAAGACGCATATTTCGACTACTACTGTCAAACTTCCTCAGTGGATGTCAGGAAGACTTGAAGTGCAGTCGAAATGCGCATATTTGTCAAAGGAGTCAGTTAGTCCTTTAAATAGGCTCCTAAAGGCCTATCTCAATTTCTGCATAATTCGATCAAGCATTGATTAAAACGACATGTTTACTAATTTTTTAAGTATTCCTATTAGGTAAAGCCCATAAAATATATTTTCAAAAATTTTAATAATTTTTGCAACACTCCTTGTTTAGCACTAAATTTTGGGTAAATTTTGTTTACCGTGTATGTCAAACAGGAACATTTATTGTCAAAAGTGAGCCAATGTGGTGTCTTTTGCAACCCGCCGTTTCACTTTCGTTACGTCAAGGTTGACCTCGAATGTCAAACAAGACCTGCTCATCATTATTTTATTTTCAAGTTTATTAACTATTCTGTTATTGTTTAAGTTCGGAAAAATTACCATTGAGATCAGAAAAGCATGCTCTTTCGTGTTATGCAGCAAAACCGGGGAAATATTTTTCATTTTAGGACCCTATTGTGGCGGTGGATGATCCCGTCCGATTTTTTTTGTAATCAGAAGGTCACATAAGTGACGCCCGGAAAATATTGGACCAAGTCATATGAATAATTCATAAAAGTGTTACTAATTGGGTTCTGGAAAAATGTAGAAGGCGTAAAGCCATTGAGGTGAAGCAAAGCCTCCGCTGGCAGTTTCTATATAAAGTATACTTTTTGTGCTTGCATGAAATTCTTGGGGGTTCCATCGCTGATATGACAGCAATGGAAGGCGAAGGAAGCGAGAGGTATTCAATAAGTTTGCCGTTTCAAAGTATTTTTATCCAACTTAATACGTACGTGGTATAACATTACTATATGGGTAGTAGATAAATTCTCAAGTGAATCGGCATTTAAGAAAAGAAGCAAAACATATACAAGAAAACCTCTTCTGCAGCAACATCTGTAGCATTATTTATTTTTTTATTAGTTTCATCTTATTATACATAGTGAACATGAAAATCTTGTCTGTGTAGTGATAACCTGCCGTGAACGATGGGATTTAAGTTACAAGATCCGTTTTGTAGGCTAGTACCGTATCGTACCATCAACGATGAAGAAAATGGAAAATGTGATATCGTTGCTGAATCACATCAAGCCCATCATCATCATCAGCACCGGTAGGTGCATGCATATCAGCAATCAATTAGCAACGCCTCCACCTAGCAGCAGTGGCGCGGCGGAAGGCGACTTTCATAGGCAAACAGATTCTCGTCTATCAACGCAGAACTGAGACTGGAGGTAATTTGATAAATAAAGCCTAGTTAATTAATTTACTAGAAACACAGGGAAATGAGCGCATCGACGACTAAAGCCAGCCAGCCAGCGGTGGAGGTCCACCGGTGGTGTCACATTGCCTGCGAACAACGAGCGTGCAGTCAACAGCAACGGTCTAATGTACGTTGAAATAGTTTACTAAGAAGATGGAAAAGTTTGTCCCTCCACACTGTATATGCAGAGATCCGGTAGAGTATGATCAAATTTAAACCATATGTTTGAAGCAGTCACGAATCGTTGTGTCAAGTAGTCAGTGGATGGAATCCGTTGTAGAATAGGAAATCAAATGACCCTATCGGAACGTTTCTATAGGCAGGGTATTCATCTAATTCTCGTCTATGTAAGCACCGACCAATAACACTAGTTTACAGCATTTTTGAACTCGGTAATAGACGTGTGCGCCGAAGCAGTTTTTACCGGCGGCGGCGTGTATAGCAATTTGAGGCAGCGGCGGCGGCGACGCCGGCGCCACGCCGTTCGCCCTATTCTGCGGCGGCGGCGTAATCGGCGTGACCTTTTTTTTGTGAAATGCTAGAAAACTTTAATACAGAATAAATTGTTTCCTGTACTTGAGTACAATTTTCATCTATTTTGTGTGAAAGGTATAAACGTATGTAAATCAGAGATTTCAATAAAAACTATCCTTGCAATAAATTATGCTATAAATTTAAGAGAGAATTCTTGAGGACGTTTACCAAAAAATTTATAAAGGATTCTTCTCGAGTGAAATTCACAACATCGCACGTCTCTTCTTAGGATATTCTTTTCTAAAACCCATTTTAGACCAGTGCTGTCATGATAAAATCTGATTTTCTTTGAAATTCTGTTAGGGTTCTTTTCAGGAATGCCTAGAAGGATTCTAAGAATTCTTTCATGCGTTTCTTCAGGAATTCCTCCACAAAATTCTCAATGGATTCTTCTGGAAGTTCCTTCAGGGGGCTTCCTGGAAGATCCTCAGATATTCCTCCACGGGTGGGATCGAAAACTTCTCTAGAGATTTATAGAAACTTTCCTTCATGAATTCTTTTTCCGGCAACCGTTAAAAAATCCCTCCAAAGATTCTTTCAGAAGTTTCTTTAGAAATCACTCCAGGATTTATTTCTTGACGTTTCTTCAGAAATATCTCAAGAATATCTTCTCCAGTCCAGACTTTTTATGGTGTTATCAATTTTATTCAATTATTTTACTAAAACGAGCTACTAATAGCACCACTATTGGTACATTTACCCTAATTCAGAAATTCCTCAAGGTTGTTCTTTAAAAATTCCTTCAGCGATTTTATCAGAAACTAGCTGTCCCGGCAAACGTCGTTCTGCCTGCCTGTTTTTTGATATGCAGCTCTGTAGAAAAATGCCCCGCAAAATGGAATTTCAAACTTTCTTGTTTTCGGTGCGTTCCCGGTCGATTTTCCCAATTATTGTTTCGTACGTCGGAGCCCTGCACGAATACAACTCTGAAATAATGGTGTAGATCCGTTTACCCGTTCCCGAGCCTATTCGTGACATACAAACAACATTCCATTTTCATTTATATAGACAAATCCATTTTTTCCCTTAAACTATTCCAAAAATTTCTCATATAATTCTTCTAGAAATTCCTCCAAAGCCATCTCAGGAGCTTTTTTCTTACCCTGTTGGGGAAATTAAATCACTGCGTCCAATTAACTGAACTTTTGTGGTGAATCTCAGGAGCTCCCCCCCCAGGACTTTTCCAAGAGCTCTTCCAACTATTTTTTTCTGAAATTGTGTCAATGAAATTAAGTCTTATCAGGAATTTTCTATAGAAAATACTTCAGATAACCCTCCAAGAATAACTCCTACCGTCGTGCGGGGCTTCTTTATACACTTTTTAATGGTTTTTCAACTTTATGACATTATAACTCCCAGAGTAGTGAATGTATTTCCACAATTTTTACACATAATAATTGTGAGTATGTATGAAGGATGCATGCAAAATTTGAAATAAATCCATCCATAAACAAAAAAGTTGTCCATACATCAATCGGAGACATATCATATAGAACCAGAGGGGGGCTACTTTGGACATTCATAATTAAAACAAAACTGCAGTTAAAATTCCGGGTTTATTTAGAATACTACTTTGTACCAATACTGTTGTATACTATATCATTCATTATTTCAATAAATATATGCGTTTTTAGGTGGTTCTGTGCTACTTTTGGTTTTATGAGCAGCGTGATATTTTAATATAGACTAAAAGGCTGTCTGGGGGCCATCATTCCATTATTTAGGTGAAACGGTCATTTATATTGTGTATCCATACAAATATTCGATTGTATATGCTACGTCGATACTTCTTGCACGAATTGAGCAACCCTTTGAAATTTATGAACTGCAGGAACAATGCTTACAGAGCAAATGTTCTGATACGTTATGTATATTTTTATGATTCATTCGATGTTTTTTCGCCTCCTGACAAGCAATAAAGAGTTTGTTTAAAAAACAATTTCAACCAAATGAAGGGGAAAATATTGCGTCATAATAGTCCCAAAGACATCAAACAGATTTGAACGATATTTCAAATTCAAAAAATCCATATTCAAAAGTGTCCAAAGTAGCCCCGTATTTCAAAAGTAGCCCCGCACGACGGTACATGTTTTATGTAATTTCATAAAATATTTCTATAAATATCTGTGGACTTGTTGTTGTTTGTTTATTAACAGGGATTTTAACCTTTTATGGGTCATTCATACGTCATACCGTACACTATCTGTGGAGTGCTATCCCAAAAAAAATCACGGAGGAATCTCCAAAGGAATCCCAGGAAATATTTCTGAAAGAACCGAAGGAGGCATTCCAAAGAGAAACCGTCTAGGCAGTGCCGGATTTAGACTTCGGGAGGCCCGGGGCAAATCCTATAAAGTATGCCCCCAAAAACAACATTTTGAGGATATACATTTACATTTTTTAAATCCTGTGTATAATCCGTATTTTTTCAATTACGCAACTGTTTTGTTCATTAAAATAAACTTTTTTTTTTGTTTTGCGTTATATTTTTTGTAATATTGTTGTCGACAATATTAAGGCCAAATATTAAAGCATTCTGATGCCTTTTAAAAAAAAGCATTTCCAATGCTGCAATCCCTCAACATTTTGACAATTTTTTTAAGGACAGACTTGTTAGAATCCCAAAATGGCCCCCACAATGGCCGACTTTGGCCTACTCGCGATTTCGAGGGCACAAATCTCTTCGTTAACAAAACTAGCGCACCTGATCTTCTTATATTAAGTTTATAACAAGTGAGCAATAACAGGATAATAAAATGCACTGTTGTTTGAAGCTTGCTTTTTAAGATTTGTGCGTCTGAAGTTCTGATGCACTGTTGAAGCGGGATTTCAAGACGTTTGTCCTTAAATAGATGTTTTGACTAAAATTAATACCAAAAGGGATACCTTCATGGCTTCAGTTTCGTCACCTCGCTGAGTGTGTTCCATCAAAGACGAGCTCTGAAAGGCGCCTGGGGTCCAATGGTCCTTTTAGGGTTAAAAAACCTTCAAATTAACAACGTAAATGTCATATTGGAAAAACTTTTATCCAAGTTTATACAAGTTTTCGAACTTAGCGTTCAGTAGAGAACCTAAATACGTAAAGCAATTTTATGAGGAATTGCAAAATTGTACGACTATTCCATGATTCAGATTGATTACAGATAGGTCTCTTAGAGGCAACTGTAGCTATAAAAATACCAAAAACTTCTGTAAACCCAACATAAAGATATGTAAAATGAAATGTTCCGAGATGTTTTTGGGCATAGTTTTCAAAACTGCCCCAAGTTTCCAAATATCACCAGGAATCATTATATTCTGTTGCCCACAAAAGCATCTCTGTCCTCAGCTAACTGATGCAGAAGGGTGTTGAACATTTTTTTCAAAATATAATCGTATAATCGACAGACGTATGTATAGTCATTATAAAATTATTGATTAAATTGTGGAGGTTTTTGGTTCCGACTGTGATGGAATGTAATGCGAAATGAACTTTTCAGTCTCTTCAAAATACAAATGCTGCTATTTAATCTTGTCCGACGTTTCAGTCACTTCTGTGTAGTAATTTCAAGTTACTGCACTGAAAAATGTGTAGTTGTCTAATACTACACCATGAATCATAAATTTTGGTTTTCGATTTATTCTCAAGTAAAAATTAAGTTAATTGTCAATCAATAATCTGGGTTTCCTTAAAGAGCCCAATTAAAACTACCACAGGACATGTACAAAATATAAACGTCTATTATAGTGCCCATCGTGTGGTTTCGTTGAAAACAAATATATAGTACTTCAAGATTTTCGGGGGCCCCCTAATTGGGGGGCCCGGGGCACTTGCCCCCTTTGCCCCCCCCCCCCTTAAATCCGGGCCTGCGTCTAGGCATTTCTTCGGTAACCAACCACTGATGATATTTTCCAAGGGATTCCTTGGAAGAAATCATGGAAAAATGTTTGAGGTAATTTCTTACTGACATTCTTATAAAATCCTTAAACTAGTGGAGGAGTTTTTAGTGATATTTCAGATGAAACTCTTTAGTAGGCTTTAGATGGAATCCATGGAGGAATTTCTGAAAGAATCTTTGGAGGAATTTTTGAATAAATTGTTTATATAATTCCTGAACATTATGTGAAAGAATCCCAAGGAATTTTCTGAAATAATTCTAGAAAGAGTTGCTAAAGAAATTTCTGGAAACTCTCTATACGAAACCCTTGGTGGAATTCCCCCAAGGATTTATTAAAAATATTTAGAAAAAATCCAAGACAAATCTTTTAAAGAATCCCTGAAAGAATGTCTGGAGAAATACTCTTCTAAACTTCTTAAAGAATCCGAAGAAAAATCCTAATGCTATCCTTAGAAGAATTTCAGGCGGAATTACTGGTGAAATACGTGAAGGAATACCCGGAGAAATTCATAAACTGTATGATTTTTTTTTTTCAGAAATCACTGTAAGAATATCTACTAGAATTACAAAACAAAATCATGGAAGACTTTCTGAATAATGTCCTGGAGACACTCCATGAAGAAATTTATAGAAGAAGCCCTAAAAGAATTTTCGGAGTATCCGATAGGGGAATTCCTGAAAGACCCTGGAACAACTGTGTTAATATTCTTGGAGTTATTTCTGAAGGACGAACGTCCATAACTTACGCCACGCTTTGAGGAGCGAAGGGTTCCGAAGAGTGTGATAATTTCAGAGGAGTCCTATACAAACAGTGTGCCATAAAAGGGACGGGGGTGAAGGGTGGAATTTGAAAATTAACATTTTTGCGTGACCTTATTTATGGAATTTCTAATAAATCAATGGAGCCATTTCAGGAATTCCATAGAAATTCTTTGGGAAATTTATGGAGGAACTTAAAAAACCTCTTAAAATTATTTCTGCAGGAGCATTCGATTTTTTTTGAAGAATCCTTGGAGAAATTCTTGAAGGAATTCTGGGCTTTTATTTTTAAGAAAATAAAACGCTGTTAGAATGTCAGGAATCCACATACGGTTTTCTAAAAAAAATCCCGGAGAAATTTTTGAAATAATCCATGGGGGAGTTTCTTAAGCATGGAGTTTTTTTTAGAAGAATTCATGGTGAAATTTCTGGAGGGTCCTCTATAGGAATTTTTGAAGATTGCGTGGAATATATGCCGCCAAGGATGTCATTCGTAAATTGCCTTGAAAATCTTCCAAGAGATAAACAAAGAATATGTAGGGGGATGTGTTTGTGAACCTAATTGGATCATTGCCAAGAATTTTGTTGATAATTCGTTATGATTTACAAGAGACTCGCTTAGTACTTGAAATAGAATAAGTGAGTATCTTCAAAGTATTGCTGTAAGAAATCACTAAAGTAAATCACATAAAAATGTTACAAAAAATATACAAGAAGAACTTCAGAAAAATACACCTAATATGCAAAAGAAAAAACAATAGAAACTGTTTAAAAATTGCTATTAGGTTTAAATATGTGGTTCGTGAAGTGTTGACGAGAAAAAAAAATCTTTATCGTTTTCTTATCGGTGTGGGAAATTTTGTTCGGCGGCGTGGAAAAATATGAACAGCGGCGCGCCGGGTCAATTTAACTGGCGGCGGCGGCGTGAAAAAATCGTCGGCGACGGCGGCGCACACGTCTACTCGGTAAGCTGATTATCATTTTTAGAGAAGAATTCGAAAACTTACAAATAAACTTTTTTTTTAAGATTATATGACCATATCGAATATTTAGTTGAAGATATGAATGAGTGTAATCAGTTTCGTATCTTTTAATTTCGCCCGATTTTACTTATCCTTTGACAGATACGCGTATTTCGACTACCACTTGTAATATTGTAAGTGGTAGTCGAAATACGCGTATCTGTCAAAGGATAAGCAAAATAGGGCGGTATTAGGTATCAGCAGGTCGGCTCCAGAGGCACGTTCTCCTCCATTTGGGAAATTTGTGCCATCGCCGTGAACATGAGCCTATTCATGATTTACCTGACGGAGAAGGGAAGTAAAAGGATATGACACGGGAAAAGACAGGTAAGGGAATAGCATCGTCATACACGCATAAGCGTACCACAATGGGTTCAAACAGCGCCCTGAGAATGGCACTGTGGTGACGCATAAAGCGTAAAGAGAGCCTACAGCTCTTTACCACATCGGGTCAAGAACAACAGAACGTTAAATAAAAGAAAATCGGGTTAAGTACGGTTCCTTTGAATTCCACTAAGAATTTGCATCCTTTGACAGATACGTATTTCGACCTCAACTGTAAGGTCGTCTTCAGTGTCTTGTCAAGTACAAGACACTGAAGACGACCTTACAGTTGAGGTCGAAATACGTATCTGTCAAAGGATGCAAATTCTTAGTGGAATTCAAAGGAACCGTACTTAACCCGATTTTCTTTTATTTAACGTTCTGTTGTTCTTGACCCGATGTGGTAAAGAGCTGTAGGCTCTCTTTACGCTTTATGCGTCACCACAGTGCCATTCTCAGGGCGCTGTTTGAACCCATTGTGGTACGCTTATGCGTGTATGACGATGCTATTCCCTTACCTGTCTTTTCCCGTGTCATATCCTTTTACTTCCCTTCTCCGTCAGGTAAATCATGAATAGGCTCATGTTCACGGCGATGGCACAAATTTCCCAAATGGAGGAGAACGTGCCTCTGGAGCCGACCTGCTGATACCTAATACCGCCCTATTTTGCTTATCCTTTGACAGATACGCGTATTTCGACTACCACTTACAATATTACAAGTGGTAGTCGAAATACGCGTATCTGTCAAAGGATAAGTAAAATCGGGCGAAATTAAAAGATACGAAACTGATTACACTCATTCATATCTTCAACTAAATATTCGATATGGTCATATAATCTTAAAAAAAAAGTTTATTTGTAAGTTTTCGAATTCTTCTCTAAAAATGATAATCAGCTTACCGAGTAGACGTGTGCGCCGCCGTCGCCGACGATTTTTTCACGCCGCCGCCGCCAGTTAAATTGACCCGGCGCGCCGCTGTTCATATTTTTCCACGCCGCCGAACAAAATTTCCCACACCGATAAGAAAACGATAAAGATTTTTTTTTCTCGTCAACACTTCACGAACCACATATTTAAACCTAATAGCAATTTTTAAACAGTTTCTATTGTTTTTTCTTTTGCATATTAGGTGTATTTTTCTGAAGTTCTTCTTGTATATTTTTTGTAACATTTTTATGTGATTTACTTTAGTGATTTCTTACAGCAATACTTTGAAGATACTCACTTATTCTATTTCAAGTACTAAGCGAGTCTCTTGTAAATCATAACGAATTATCAACAAAATTCTTGGCAATGATCCAATTAGGTTCACAAACACATCCCCCTACATATTCTTTGTTTATCTCTTGGAAGATTTTCAAGGCAATTTACGAATGACATCCTTGGCGGCATATATTCCACGCAATCTTCAAAAATTCCTATAGAGGACCCTCCAGAAATTTCACCATGAATTCTTCTAAAAAAAACTCCATGCTTAAGAAACTCCCCCATGGATTATTTCAAAAATTTCTCCGGGATTTTTTTTAGAAAACCGTATGTGGATTCCTGACATTCTAACAGCGTTTTATTTTCTTAAAAATAAAAGCCCAGAATTCCTTCAAGAATTTCTCCAAGGATTCTTCAAAAAAAATCGAATGCTCCTGCAGAAATAATTTTAAGAGGTTTTTTAAGTTCCTCCATAAATTTCCCAAAGAATTTCTATGGAATTCCTGAAATGGCTCCATTGATTTATTAGAAATTCCATAAATAAGGTCACGCAAAAATGTTAATTTTCAAATTCCACCCTTCACCCCCGTCCCTTTTATGGCACACTGTTTGTATAGGACTCCTCTGAAATTATCACACTCTTCGGAACCCTTCGCTCCTCAAAGCGTGGCGTAAGTTATGGACGTTCGTCCTTCAGAAATAACTCCAAGAATATTAACACAGTTGTTCCAGGGTCTTTCAGGAATTCCCCTATCGGATACTCCGAAAATTCTTTTAGGGCTTCTTCTATAAATTTCTTCATGGAGTGTCTCCAGGACATTATTCAGAAAGTCTTCCATGATTTTGTTTTGTAATTCTAGTAGATATTCTTACAGTGATTTCTGAAAAAAAAATCATACAGTTTATGAATTTCTCCGGGTATTCCTTCACGTATTTCACCAGTAATTCCGCCTGAAATTCTTCTAAGGATAGCATTAGGATTTTTCTTCGGATTCTTTAAGAAGTTTAGAAGAGTATTTCTCCAGACATTCTTTCAGGGATTCTTTAAAAGATTTGTCTTGGATTTTTTCTAAATATTTATTAATAAATCCTTGGGGGAATTCCACCAAGGGTTTCGTATAGAGAGTTTCCAGAAATTTCTTTAGCAACTCTTTCTAGAATTATTTCAGAAAATTCCTTGGGATTCTTTCACATAATGTTCAGGAATTATATAAACAATTTATTCAAAAATTCCTCCAAAGATTCTTTCAGAAATTCCTCCATGGATTCCATCTAAAGCCTACTAAAGAGTTTCATCTGAAATATCACTAAAAACTCCTCCACTAGTTTAAGGATTTTATAAGAATGTCAGTAAGAAATTACCTCAAACATTTTTCCATGATTTCTTCCAAGGAATCCCTTGGAAAATATCATCAGTGGTTGGTTACCGAAGAAATGCCTAGACGCAGGCCCGGATTTAAGGGGGGGGGGGCAAAGGGGGCAAGTGCCCCGGGCCCCCCAATTAGGGGGCCCCCGAAAATCTTGAAGTACTATATATTTGTTTTCAACGAAACCACACGATGGGCACTATAATAGACGTTTATATTTTGTACATGTCCTGTGGTAGTTTTAATTGGGCTCTTTAAGGAAACCCAGATTATTGATTGACAATTAACTTAATTTTTACTTGAGAATAAATCGAAAACCAAAATTTATGATTCATGGTGTAGTATTAGACAACTACACATTTTTCAGTGCAGTAACTTGAAATTACTACACAGAAGTGACTGAAACGTCGGACAAGATTAAATAGCAGCATTTGTATTTTGAAGAGACTGAAAAGTTCATTTCGCATTACATTCCATCACAGTCGGAACCAAAAACCTCCACAATTTAATCAATAATTTTATAATGACTATACATACGTCTGTCGATTATACGATTATATTTTGAAAAAAATGTTCAACACCCTTCTGCATCAGTTAGCTGAGGACAGAGATGCTTTTGTGGGCAACAGATTATAATGATTCCTGGTGATATTTGGAAACTTGGGGCAGTTTTGAAAACTATGCCCAAAAACATCTCGGAACATTTCATTTTACATATCTTTATGTTGGGTTTACAGAAGTTTTTGGTATTTTTATAGCTACAGTTGCCTCTAAGAGACCTATCTGTAATCAATCTGAATCATGGAATAGTCGTACAATTTTGCAATTCCTCATAAAATTGCTTTACGTATTTAGGTTCTCTACTGAACGCTAAGTTCGAAAACTTGTATAAACTTGGATAAAAGTTTTTCCAATATGACATTTACGTTGTTAATTTGAAGGTTTTTTAACCCTAAAAGGACCATTGGACCCCAGGCGCCTTTCAGAGCTCGTCTTTGATGGAACACACTCAGCGAGGTGACGAAACTGAAGCCATGAAGGTATCCCTTTTGGTATTAATTTTAGTCAAAACATCTATTTAAGGACAAACGTCTTGAAATCCCGCTTCAACAGTGCATCAGAACTTCAGACGCACAAATCTTAAAAAGCAAGCTTCAAACAACAGTGCATTTTATTATCCTGTTATTGCTCACTTGTTATAAGCTTAATATAAGAAGATCAGGTGCGCTAGTTTTGTTAACGAAGAGATTTGTGCCCTCGAAATCGCGAGTAGGCCAAAGTCGGCCATTGTGGGGGCCATTTTGGGATTCTAACAAGTCTGTCCTTAAAAAAATTGTCAAAATGTTGAGGGATTGCAGCATTGGAAATGCTTTTTTTTAAAAGGCATCAGAATGCTTTAATATTTGGCCTTAATATTGTCGACAACAATATTACAAAAAATATAACGCAAAACAAAAAAAAAAGTTTATTTTAATGAACAAAACAGTTGCGTAATTGAAAAAATACGGATTATACACAGGATTTAAAAAATGTAAATGTATATCCTCAAAATGTTGTTTTTGGGGGCATACTTTATAGGATTTGCCCCGGGCCTCCCGAAGTCTAAATCCGGCACAGCCTAGACGGTTTCTCTTTGGAATGCCTCCTTCGGTTCTTTCAGAAATATTTCCTGGGATTCCTTTGGAGATTCCTCCGTGATTTTTTTTGGGATAGCACTCCACAGATAGTGTACGGTATGACGTATGAATGACCCATAAAAGGTTAAAATCCCTGTTAATAAACAAACAACAACAAGTCCACAGATATTTATAGAAATATTTTATGAAATTACATAAAACATGTACCGTCGTGCGGGGCTACTTTTGAAATACGGGGCTACTTTGGACACTTTTGAATATGGATTTTTTGAATTTGAAATATCGTTCAAATCTGTTTGATGTCTTTGGGACTATTATGACGCAATATTTTCCCCTTCATTTGGTTGAAATTGTTTTTTAAACAAACTCTTTATTGCTTGTCAGGAGGCGAAAAAACATCGAATGAATCATAAAAATATACATAACGTATCAGAACATTTGCTCTGTAAGCATTGTTCCTGCAGTTCATAAATTTCAAAGGGTTGCTCAATTCGTGCAAGAAGTATCGACGTAGCATATACAATCGAATATTTGTATGGATACACAATATAAATGACCGTTTCACCTAAATAATGGAATGATGGCCCCCAGACAGCCTTTTAGTCTATATTAAAATATCACGCTGCTCATAAAACCAAAAGTAGCACAGAACCACCTAAAAACGCATATATTTATTGAAATAATGAATGATATAGTATACAACAGTATTGGTACAAAGTAGTATTCTAAATAAACCCGGAATTTTAACTGCAGTTTTGTTTTAATTATGAATGTCCAAAGTAGCCCCCCTCTGGTTCTATATGATATGTCTCCGATTGATGTATGGACAACTTTTTTGTTTATGGATGGATTTATTTCAAATTTTGCATGCATCCTTCATACATACTCACAATTATTATGTGTAAAAATTGTGGAAATACATTCACTACTCTGGGAGTTATAATGTCATAAAGTTGAAAAACCATTAAAAAGTGTATAAAGAAGCCCCGCACGACGGTAGGAGTTATTCTTGGAGGGTTATCTGAAGTATTTTCTATAGAAAATTCCTGATAAGACTTAATTTCATTGACACAATTTCAGAAAAAAATAGTTGGAAGAGCTCTTGGAAAAGTCCTGGGGGGGGAGCTCCTGAGATTCACCACAAAAGTTCAGTTAATTGGACGCAGTGATTTAATTTCCCCAACAGGGTAAGAAAAAAGCTCCTGAGATGGCTTTGGAGGAATTTCTAGAAGAATTATATGAGAAATTTTTGGAATAGTTTAAGGGAAAAAATGGATTTGTCTATATAAATGAAAATGGAATGTTGTTTGTATGTCACGAATAGGCTCGGGAACGGGTAAACGGATCTACACCATTATTTCAGAGTTGTATTCGTGCAGGGCTCCGACGTACGAAACAATAATTGGGAAAATCGACCGGGAACGCACCGAAAACAAGAAAGTTTGAAATTCCATTTTGCGGGGCATTTTTCTACAGAGCTGCATATCAAAAAAACAGGCAGGCAGAACGACGTTTGCCGGGACAGCTAGTTTCTGATAAAATCGCTGAAGGAATTTTTAAAGAACAACCTTGAGGAATTTCTGAATTAGGGTAAATGTACCAATAGTGGTGCTATTAGTAGCTCGTTTAAGTAAAATAATTGAATAAAATTGATAACACCATAAAAAGTCTTAAAACGCCAATCGATAGTTTTTCATTTAAATTTGCTAGGAAAAATGTGAAAACCATCGTTTATTTCAATTTTTACTAATAAATCACTTGCACCAAATATAGGTACACGGTTCCTATTGTGGTGGTAAAATTTAATGTTGGTTCCTATAGTGGCGCAACCCATTGAATTGTTATGGGATCCACCACTATAGGAACACTACTACCACTATAGGTGCAAAGGAGCAAAAAATTTAAGGAAAATAATGATTTAAAATAGGTTTTTCGACATTTCCCGAATACGAAACTGAATTAATGTCATTAATGAAGTAAAATGCATCTATTAAAAATGTCGTTTGCGAGCTTTTTGGTCGAAATAGTGCTAAATTGCCACTACCACCACTATTGGTACTACCTCCCCTAAAGGAGCGTTTACCTTATATTATGAAGAAGTTTCTGAAAGAATCCTTGAAAACAATTCATCGGGAATTCGTGCTAAAAAATAACCGGGAAAACTGGAGATTGCTATGCAGTAATTCCAAGAGAAGATATTCTTGAGATATTTCTGAAGAAACGTCAAGAAATAAATCCTGGAGTGATTTCTAAAGAAACTTCTGAAAGAATCTTTGGAGGGATTTTTTAACGGTTGCCGGAAAAAGAATTCATGAAGGAAAGTTTCTATAAATCTCTAGAGAAGTTTTCGATCCCACCCGTGGAGGAATATCTGAGGATCTTCCAGGAAGCCCCCTGAAGGAACTTCCAGAAGAATCCATTGAGAATTTTCTGGAGGAATTCCTGAAGAAACTTGACAAGACACTGAAGACGACCTTACAGTTGAGGTCGAAATACGTATCTGTCAAAGGATGCAAATTCTTAGTGGAATTCAAAGGAACCGTACTTAACCCGATTTTCTTTTATTTACAGATATTCCCCTAACAAGCCCAGGTTAATCATCATCAACAGAACGTTGCTGAATTCAGCTCCTCCATTTGAGTTCGACAAGCGATAACTATATTCGACCTGGAGTTGGCCGAAGCAAGTGCTTTTAATAGCAGCCTGTGGCTATCTGAACAGAAGTATATTACTTTGTCCATTATTTGCTGCTGAAGTGCTGATTGTACTTCGCACATAAGAGCAAAAATTTCGGCCTGAAAAACGGTGCAGTGTGTACCAAGTGAATAAGACTTGAAGGGGGACGGGTCCAAATATCTTGAGTTTAGCTCAGCAGTGGATGGTTGGGATCATTCCTGCCCCCAACATCGGATGAAAAGTTGGCTCCAATTACTCGGTGGGATCCATGCACAATTGCCTCTTCAATTCGGTGGTTTCTTCGGGTTGTAGATTTCACTGTTCACCACAAACTCGCGGCGTTTGGTTTAAAACAATATACTTTATTTAACAAAGTCGGCATCATGCAAAACTCGGTTTATTGAACTTATTCACTATTTAATTTTTGGCCTAACATTACGAACTAACACAACTTAACATAACAAATTAAAATTGACCGTGGGTCTACTGCCCATGCTGCCCGGTTGTCTGGTTGAATTGCACTGAGGTTCGGTCCGGCTCGTTCAGCCAGTCTGCCCTCCGGAGATGAGATGCGATGTTATCGCTGGCAAGAGAACTCTCACCGCTCTTATCAGGCTTATGTTGCCTCCTTATCACTCCCGTTGCACAGGAGCCTCCGATGATGGTGATGATGATGACGATGACCACCGATGGCGCTTGACCTGCAGTTTCGTACGGCTGAGAGCAGGTAGCTGGTTTGCGGTTCTCCGAGCCGGTAGGTAGCCGATCGTATCACCACCGTTGACCATTATTGGAAGTGTGATAAATGCTGGGTTTACTTGAGCTGCGTTTCGATTGCTTGCGAGGGTAACAGGGTTGTAGTTCGTGGGGTTGTGGTGCTATCAAACACCCTCACCCACCCTGAAATTCGTCGAATTTCTGAAAATAGAAAGCAGATCCTCTTCGACGGGATGGGATGCTGGGTTAAGGGAAGGACTATTGAGATGAGCTGTCGGTTTGAGTCGGCTCTAGGCTATCATTTTCTGGAAGCGGCAGGATGCAAAGTTTTTCGACCGGTCGAACCAAAAGACCAGTAGCAGTTTTAAGGGTTACTACCCTAACTACTCCATCGTTCCCAGGATGGACTTCAACGATGCTTCCCATTCTCCACTTCATGGGGGGTTGGTTCTCGTCCTTGATTACTACCAGCTTGCCTACGTCAACTTGAACTGGTGGTTGCCACCGCTTGGTCCTGGCCTGCAATTGACAAAGGTATTCCCTGCGCCATCTCTTCCAAAAATCCTGCAACCTCCTTTGAGTGAGCTGCAGGGCGTCCAAACGGTTGAGTGGAAGTTCTCCTAAATCTGGGTCAGGGATCGACTGAAGGGATGAACCGATCAGGAAGTGAGCAGGCGTCAGTGGTTCAAGGTCGTTGGGATCGTCGGACAGAGGCGTAAGGGGGCGAGAGTTGAGGCAAGCTTCGACCTGGGTGAGTAACGTGCTGAAATCCTCAGGTGATACGGGTGTTTCGCCCAAAACTCGCAGAAGATGGTGCTTAGAGGAACGAACGGCTGCCTCCCATAAGCCTCCAAAGTGGGGGGCGCTCGGGGGATTGAAGTGCCATTGAATGCCGTCCTTGGCACATTCTTTGGACACCGCTTCGTGATGGTCCCGGTCCTTCAGAGAGCGCTTTAGACGAATTAGGGTGTTCTCCGCTTAACGCAGCTCTGAAGTAGAAAGAAATCCTGATTTGCTCCTTTGTGAGGATGGTAGTCGAAGTAGCTTCATAAGCCGCAACCAGTATGCGGTACGACGAATGAGGTCTGAGTACGACGAGAACTTCCGGAAATACTCATGGTTGAACTCGGCGACTGTGGAAACCGTTCCTGCGACAACTGTTCGTCGTTTTTCTTCTTCTACTTCTGCTGTGGATGAAACCTCCGGTGATCGAGGCCATTGATCCGAGTTTTCCCGCAGCCATGCAGGTCCTTGCCACCAGAAGTCATTGTTTAGGATGTCTTGGGGTGCAATACCTCGGGAAATCAGGTCTGCTGGGTTTTGTGTTCCAGGAACATGACTCCACTGATAGCCCTCGGTGATAGTTTGGATTTTCGCGGTACGGTTGGCAACAAATGTCGTCCAAGTGGAGGAGCCTGGATCCATCGAAGAACGCACGTGGAATCTGTCCAGAAGTGACATGTTGCTGATATTCTAATCGAATCACGGACCTTCTCGAAGAGTTCTGCTCCCAAAACCGCTCCGCAAAGCTCCAATCGTGGTATTGTCTGGCATTTTAGTGGGGCAACCTTAGATTTGGAAGAAAGAAGTCGAACCTTCACCCTTCCTTCTGCATCTTTACTCCGGATATACAGACAAGCACCGTAAGCTTTTTCCGAGGCATCGGAAAAACAGTGGATTTCAATGGAAACTGCATCTCGGATAATTACGCAACGCTCGATGCGAGGTTGGTTGAGCAGCGGTAGTTGTTCGTGAAAATTTCTCCACGCCTCACCCACCGTTGGTGGTACGGTCTGGTCCCAGCCGAGCGGTTGCCCGTTTTCGTCACGTATGGTCCACAGCTGTTGCATGAAAACCTTCGCCGTAGTAAAACGGCACCCAGGAGGCCTAGAGGGTCGAAAAGGGTCGCAATGACTGACAATATGGCTCGTTTGGTGAGGATTGCGCCAGTTTCCAGAGTGGGAATGGTGAATTGAAACCCGAGAATGTCTGTAGAAGGGCACCAGGTCAATCCCAAAGTTTTCACTGAAGGATCTGGGTCCAAATTAATCCCATCTGGTGTACGGATGGCCAAGTTTTCTTCTGGAACTTCGGCTAGTGCTAACGGGCAGTTGGACGCCCATTTCCGTAGTTGAAATCCTCCTCCTGACAACATCGTATTTAGCTGCCCTTGCAACTCCGTGGCGGTTTTTACATCGTTCGCACCCGTGATTACGTCATCCATATAGGTGTCTTCCATGGCCGCTCGTGCAGCGAGCGGAAATCTTCCTTCCTCATCCAGTGCGAGCTGCCGAAGTGTCCTTGTGGCCAAAAAGGGCGCTGGCTTCGTTCCGTACGTCACTGTGTTCAGCTCAAACGTATGAACGTCTTCCGATGGTGAGTTTCTCCAGAGAATACACTGCAGCGGGCGATCTTCTGGACGGACGATGATTTGCCGAAACATTTTTTCCACATCCGACACCAGCATGATTTGCTTGGTCCGACAGCGGAGGATTATGGCTCGAAGATCTTCCTGAACTACCGGCCCCACCAGTAGCACGTCGTTTAGTGAGACTCCTGTTGCCGTTTTGCACGAAGCATCAAACACTACCCGAACCATCGTTGTGGTTGAAGCTTCTTTTACCACGGGATGGTGTGGCAAGTAGCACCGTTTGATTGAAGTCTCCGAAGCCTCGTCTATCAATCTCATGTGTCCTAGATCGAGATATTCCGCCATAAACGCAACGTACTGTTCTCGGAGCGATGAGTCCCGAGCCAATCTTCTTTCGGTCCCTTGGAGTCTCCGGAATGCTATGTCACTCGATTCACCTAATCGTAACACAGCATCTTCCGTCCTTGGTAAAGCAACCGTGTACCGACCGCTAGGCTCCCGTTGAACCGTGCTGGAGAACCATTTCTCGCAACGTACCTCCTCTGGTGAATAAGCCTTGCCTGTCCCTACCTCCTCGCAGGACCAAAAGCGAGTGATCAGAGTTTCCAAATTGTCCAGCGTGGAAACGTTGCAGCTGATGTGTAGGGAACGAGCTGGAACCGAAATACCGCCGCTGACTACCCAACCGAACACGGACTCGGTCAGGGCTGGGAGTTGCTCCCCTAGGGAAATCCTCCTTCCGGATTCGAAAAACTCGAAAAAACACTCGATACCGAGCACGAGGTCTACCACGCTCGATTCGAAGAAGGTGGGATCCGCCAGTTGAATCCCACTTGAAAGATTCCATCCATTGGTGTTGATAGCGGTTGTTGGGAGGTTAACTGTTACCCTTGGAAGAACTAGGAAGCCTAACTCACGAGAAAAGTCGGAAACTCGTGACCGAAGAACCGCATGAATCCGTTGCCGAACCTTGGTAGCTGCTTGGCCAATTCCTGCCACCGAAATATCTACCCGATCTCGATGGACTTGTAACCGTTGACCCAATCGCTGAGTAATAAAATTACTTTCGGATCCGGAATCCAGCAGTGCACGAGCGGGGAAGCGATTGCCAACGTCATCCTCGATCATCACAACTGCTGTTGCTAGAAGAACCTGTGTTGGATGTTGGTGTGCTGCAGCGGATACTGCAGTTTCCGTGGCTGCCACATTAGCCACTTGGGAGTTGGATTCTTGTTGTTCCTTGGAATTCGACGGCTTGTTGCCCCCAGCAACTGCCGCAACCTTGGGTTCCTTTTCCTTCTCCTGCTTGAAACAGACCAGAGTATGGTGGCGTCCCTTACAGTTTCGACAGGAGTATTTGGATTGGCATTCCTTAGCCTGATGTCCCACCCTGAAACAGTTCCGACACAGGCCATGGGACCTCAGGAGACCATCCCTATTGGATACTGTCATCCGTTGAAATTCGTTGCACTGGAAGAGGAGATGATCCGATGAGCATGCAACGCAGCGTCCCCTAGACGCCTGGGTAGGAGCAGAACTATAGCTGGCCTTCATGGATGGTTGCCTTGATTTTGGTTGTTGTTGCTGCTGACCGACACCCCTAGTATCGGTGGATTTCGGTGGAAGACTCTCCAAAACCTGGATTCGGCGCCGCAGAAATTCGAACAAATCCTCTAGGGTGTCCTGCGCCTTCGTGGATGAGACCTCTTCCCACCCCCTACGCGTGACCGGGTCCAATCGTGCTGTAAGGATGTTCACCAACAGAAGATCCTTGTATTCGTTCGGTTGAACGACCTGGTCCAGGGTCTGCACGATTCGTTCGAAGCCTTCTACTAGGATGTGTAGCTCGGCTCCGGATTCCTTGGAAAGTGTGGGCAGTTTGAAGAGTCCTTGCACCTGCCGCTTCCTTAGCTGCTTGCTATTATTGTAGCGCTTCAGCAGCGAGTCCCATGCCACCTGGTAGTTGGCCTTCGTGATTGGAAGAGGATCAATCAGGGCCTTGGGTTCACCCTGGAGGCAGCCCTTCAAATAGTGGAATTTTTCCACTTCCGGTAGATCCACCTTCCAGTGGATGAGCGACCTGAATAGGTCGCGGAAGCTCAGCCAATCGTCGATATCGCCGTTGAACGTCTGCAGTTTGATCTGCGGCAGACGGACGTGATCGCTGGTGTTCGATGGTGCTCCATCAGCAGCACGAACAGGCTGCTCCAGAATCGAAGGTTTCTGAAGCTCCTTGATCTTGTCCATAAGAAAGGACTTGACCTGGTAGTATTGGTCGCTGAACTCCACACGTTCCTTCTCCAACGAAGCCTTTTCGGGATTGTAGTCCTTGTGTGCGTAGATCTCCACCATGGTTTCGCTGTAGGCATCCCACAGCTCATCCAGTTTTCCCATGCGAATTTCCACTTCAGTACCACTGTTGGCATCGGAAAATGCCTGAGCGAAGCGGTAGATGTCGTTGAAGTTCAACTGGATCTCCTTCAGCCTTGCCGTCAAAGCCCTCATCGACGGCGCCTTGGTTGCTCCAACGATCGGTGACATGTCAGGATATCGTAGTTTGCACAGAAAGAGAGAGGTGCGGTGTAGTATACTGCAAAAGCCTAGCTTCGCCAGGCATATACTATCTTAATTTACCCGGAGAAACGAGTAGTGGTGCTCCAAACGAAAGAACCGCATCCGCGTGACGTCACACGCTCGATATCCGATCGACGACAACTCAACAGCAATGAAGTGGATCAAAGAGGAAAGCAAGCAGTGTAGTAGGCAGAGTGTAGACCTAGCTTCGCTAGGCATATACTGCGTAAATTTACCCGACAAAACAGATAGCGGTGCTCCAATGGTTCAAACGAATTATCACGCAAGCAGGTCTGTACCCAAAACGTCTCAATGCCCAAAGCGTCTCAATGCAGCAACCACTCAATCAAAGGATGAATGAAGAGGAGAGATTGTGGTGTAGTATCCAAAGTGAATGGCTTCGGCCAGGCATATACTGCACAACTCACCACAGGAAAAATATACTGCACCAATAATCGATTTCAGTCCCAGCGATCACAGCCAAAAAACGTCCAAAATCCAATCCCAATCCACAATTTGAAGCTCAAAGTCGGAGGAGCCCAGAAGGGCAACCAGGGCTCAGCGATCAGAGAGGTAAGACGAAGAGGTTTGGATGCAATCAAAATGGTGTATTTTCTATTGCCTAGCTTCGGCAGTACACTAATGTAAATTTACCTTGGCAAAAATAGTTCGATGCTGCCTCTCTGCGCCGAAACCTCGATGGTGTCCTCGCTGGCTTGGGCTATCCGACGTAGACCTCGATTGTGATGGAGACCAGCCTTAATGCCGATCGATGGACTCTCATTCACCAGCTGGGTAGCCGGTCGATGACCTCCGTTGACCTTCGAATGGTTGGTTTGCCCAGACGTCTCAACGATTGATTTTCCACTAATCGTAAACGGATGCACTACCACGGCTGTGGCTTTCGATTGGGCCTTGATGCACTTGGATTGAGGGAATTCCTGCCCTCGGATGCCTCTGTCCAGTCGGCGAATGCAGAAGGCCGTTCCAGCTGCGATTACGCCATATCCTCGGCAAATGTTGAATTCATGGTCCAGATCACACACAGAAAAAGTCAGGTGTTAGAAGGGAGTAATTTTCCTAGCTTGGCTGGACATATAGTAGTAAGGGTTCACTAACCTGCAGGAAAATCCCTTCGGCTGATGTCCAAGCCAAGGCGAATGGATGAGCAGCGATGGCGGTCCAAGGAAGCAACGCCACGTCCTAGGCGCGCTGTAGGGTTGAATGGAACAAAGCCTCCAATTGTTCCCCGAAGTGATGGCGTTCGTAATCCAAAGGTGATGGCGTATGATTAGACGGCTCCAACCTCGGCCCAGTGCCAGGTTTCGTAATTCCGGGTCCGTTGTGGTCCGGATCCGGCTCGAAGGACCAAATGAAGGGGGACGGGTCCAAATACCTTGAGTTTAGCTCAGCAGTGGATGGTTGGGATCATTCCTGCCCCCAACATCGGATGAAAAGTTGGCTCCAATTATTCGGTGGGATCCATGCACAATTGCCTCTTCAATTCGGTGGTTTCTTCGGGTTGTAGATTTCACTGTTCACCACAAACTCGCGGCGTTTGGTTTAAAACAATATACTTTATTTAACAAAGTCGGCATCATGCAAAACTCGGTTTATTGAACTTATTCACTATTTAATTTTTGGCCTAACATTACGAACTAACACAACTTAACATAACAAATTAAAATTGACCGTGGGTCTACTGCCCATGCTGCCCGGTTGTCTGGTTGAATTGCACTGAGGTTCGGTCCGGCTCGTTCAGCCAGTCTGCCCTCCGGAGATGAGATGCGATGTTATCGCTGGCAAGAGAACTCTCACCGCTCTTATCAGGCTTATGTTGCCTCCTTATCACTCCCGTTGCACAGGAGCCTCCGATGATGGTGATGATGATGACGATGACCACCGATGGCGCTTGACCTGCAGTTTCGTACGGCTGAGAGCAGGTAGCTGGTTTGCGGTTCTCCGAGCCGGTAGGTAGCCGATCGTATCACCACCGTTGACCATTGGAAGTATGATAAATGCTGGGTTTACTTGAGCTGCGTTTCGATTGCTTGCGAGGGTAACAGGGTTGTAGTTCGTGGGGTTGTGGTGCTATCAAACAAGACTGATGCAGCCACGAGAATAAACACCAGCACCTGCTCGACCTTCGAGAAGGGAGCCTTCAGTGTAACATACGATGCCGTCTGAAATGCTTCTCTCCAGATAACCAGATGTCCACTCTTCCCGGGAAGAGAATTTCGTGGAAAATGTCCTATATGGAAAATTACAAGCAATTGTAAGATCACTTGGAGCAAGGACAACTTTATCCCAATTCACCAAAAGTGGAAACAACGAGGTGTGTGTTAAACCGAGTACCCATAGACGGTAAGTACAAGAAAGTGCTTCTTGTTTGAGATGAATGTGTAGTGGGGCAACGTGAAAGAGAACTTCGAGCGCTGCCGCTATCATTGAGTTGCCTCAATAGTATATCTGCTACGAGGTTCCCCAAAAGTGGTGATAAGACTCCCCCTTGGGGGCATCCACAAACATTATGTCTTAGGAAGCTAAATGAACTGGTCTCCGGGCAAATATTCGTGGGGTGGCCAGGCTTTTGAACGAGATAACAACCATCATGTTATCTTGCGAAGGTCTCCAATAAATTTAGTTGACCCTGCTACAACAAACCATCAGGTAGACCATTTCCTTCCGGTACTGTCGTAAAAAGATAATGTACCGAGCGAAGTCGTATAATCATCGCAGTACGTAGTTATGCGAATATATTGGTCTCTTTGTGAGTTCATTCTTCGTCTTCTTTATGGCTCGACGTCCCCACTGGGACTTGGCCTGCCTCGCTTCAACTTAGTGTTCTTTGAGCACTTCCACAGTTATTAATCGAAGGGCTTTCTTTGTCTGTCATTGCATGAATTTGTATATTGTGAGGCAAGTACAATGATACACTATGCCCAAGGTGTCGAGAAAATTTTCCCGACTGGAACGGGAATCGAACCCGCCGTCTCTGGATTGGATTGGATCCATAGCCTTGACCACTAGGCTAACTGGAGACCCCTTTGTGAGTTCACTCGCATGCGAATATCGCTTTTGCGATGTAGTCAAACCATGTGTAAAGAACTAGCATAAGTTAAAATTAACGAAAATCAAAAGTATTAAAAAAAGATGCCATCAAACCTTATATGAGTTGATTTGTATTCTTAAAAGACTTCACCACCAGACATATCGCAACAAGTTCAAAAAATAACATCATGTGCGATGAAAATTGTCCCTCCGTCATACGTTTATGCGATAATAATTTAAACTAGTACTTTAAACGATGTCCTGTATGCAGTACTGTGCGGCTCCTGGTTGTCTTTTTGAACTAGATTAAATAAGCGTAAGAGAAAAATAAGAGACAATTAAGCGACAGATATTTCCATTAGCCATAATGAAATCTAACAAAAAATTTTGTAGATTTTTTGAGTTGTTGTCATTTTTGTTTACTTATCTATGGTTGTCTTATATGAATCATAATGTGACGATAAAATTTCTGCTGAAATAGAACTTGAGAAAATTATCAGACTTTTTCTAATGTTACGCTTATAACTAGTATAAAGGTTTTGACATTTTGATGCGAAAATTGTCTGAAGAAGATCATACCATTGCTAGACACTGTGTATAAAAATTCAGAGCGAACATCTACCGAATAACAAGCTGTTCGCGGTGCCATTTCGATTTGTTGGACTGATTCCATCCAAAAATCGTTACTTTGTCATCGGCTGCGCGCATGAGACATTTCAGTTGCTCCTTGCCCTCTGGTTTCTGTGACGATCTCTAGAGATCTGATCAGCCGAAACTCAAGCAGGACTCGTCACATCCCGGTGTGCGGGACGAAATTGAGAGAGACGATCGAAACGAGTAGTCAGACGGGACTAGCCAAGTTGATTCCGTTGCATAGTAGATCAAAAACTTGAATAATTACCCGTGTTTCGTTTTTGATTTCCTCTTGCCGTGCCGTGTGTGACTTTGTTGGAAATTTTAAACCGCTACAAAGTATCGTGATCGTGTGATATTGCATGCCGTCGCGGCCGTGTTCTTATGAATATGATGAGCAGCAATATAGGTACAGTTGGCGAATGCGATCGTTGTCAATGCCGCCGTGTAACAGCTAAAATTACATTTTGCTGGTTTGCCATTTTGGCACCCGTTTTACGGTCGCTAATGACGCGGCGCGATCAATCAGTGTGTCATTTCAGAAATGGCAATTAATTTCGGTGCGGTTTTTTTTTTCTGATCTGATTTGTTTCTAGCATTTTGTTACAATTTAACGGAATTATTTTGAAACTATCTTGTTCTTCTGGATTGAAAAGAGGAGCTTGAATGTTTAATTCAATATCAATCTTTCTACTTGTGCCTAAACGTCCTATCAGAAATCTTAAGTTACATAAAACGGCATACAGTCAGGTTTTTTTTTACGCGGTTTTTTTTTACGCGGTTTTCATTTACGAGGTTTTTTTTACGCGGATTTTTGAATTAACGCGGTTTATTTTTACGCGGTTTTTTTTTACGCGGTATGTATCCCCCGCGTAAAAAAAAACCTGACTGTATACATCCACCAATCATTGAATTCTATGCTGGACGTATGTATTTATCACATTTTAGTCGATCTATCATCCAATGACTGCCCAACGATGATGGACTAGCAAATAGTCTAACACCACGTCAACGACGTCCAGCCGAATCAGTAAAGGTTAGTGACGACTAATCGAAATCGATCCATCAAATCGTGCGAAAATTGCACATTAGATTCTCCCAATAAAGGGTGATTTGTACCAATCTGTGTCAACACGCGAGGCCTCATGGTTGATGGTCCGTGAAGCCGATGACAACAAAAATGGCATGTTGTCTTTGCCATGCATCATTGACGAAAAACTAAACCAAAGTTGATCACTGCCAGAAAAATGAGCGATGTTTGACACCATAGCCTGCCCCTGCTTGTCATTTGGCAATTAAGTGGACCAGTTATGATTGTGATGATTGATTGATTAGGTGAGAGAAAGCACAATATGCGTTGCGAATAGCGATATGCCATAACTCGTTACGTCCAAATTCACTGTTTATTCAAACTAATCTACTGCGAACTGCGTTTCGGGTTCACAGAACTCTCATATTTCGGGAAACTTCAGATGTTATCCATCCGTTCTCGTCCTAAACAACGAAACACGGCGTCGCCGCTACTTTGCATTTGCCAACAACTTCGCCGTCGCCCTACTAGGCTAGGATAACGGGGACGAGACGACGACGACGCCACCGATTCTGCATATCCGATGCCGGCCTGGTTTAGTATATCCTAGAGCTGGTCCTTTTCCTTCCGGAAACGGTGGAGCATCATCATCACCCCAGTCATGAAAAGAGATGCCGCTGCTGTTGATGTTGTTACTGCTGCTGCTGATGATGATGACGGTGATCATATGACACAGAGAGAGACTTTTGTTCCAGTTTCCTCGCGCGTCGAAGCACTGCCATGGGTGGGTGGGAGATGCGGTGTATCCACCCTACACCGACTGAACGAAAGGACGAAAGCTAGGATAACACATAATTTCCATGTTAAAACATCATTACGCAACCGGAGACGGCCGAGGTGGTGTCGAATTTGAAACTTTTCGGAGCTTCGATTCATATTCCGGCGTGGCAGCGGATGTGTGACCAGGCCGTTCTACGCATAGTTGTCCCATGTTGAAAAACTTGAAACTGAGAAAATCGCGATTGAAGTTTCAAACAGGTTTTTCATGTTTTTTGGCCAAATGGTGCAACAAATCGGATTGAAGTTTTAATAGTATCGTTAGAAATCGCTTATATTTTCATTCCTGAAGTATTTCCAATCAATAATTTTTAAAAATATAGTGTTTTTAGCAAAAAAATGATTAGTGGGACTGTTATGCCTACAAATGTGGTCCTATTGGCGAAATTTCTACGCATATCAGTCCCATGATAATTAGTCGTCTCTTTTCAAGCTCGATGTGGTCTGTTCTGTACTTTTTTGTTATATTTTTTTTTAATAACAAACAATGTTAGCTTCTCTTATAACATTATAATACTCTCATGCATAAGGCTCAAATGTCTCGAGGCAAAACGGAGCCGAAAGACAACATAAAAGTGAAATCACATTTTAGCACTTTCCTTATAATCGGGTCAGTAGGAACTAGGTGAGTGAGTTGATGAATAAGAAGTTGATTAGTGAATTGATGAGAGGATGAATGTGAGGTGCTCCAAGATTAAGTGAGTTGGTGAGTGAGTCAGTTACGATTTGGGAAAGTCACAGCTTACAGGGAGTTGCCCCGTTAATTTTAATGTGTTGGTAAGATAATTGTTAAATTGGTGAGTGTGTGTGTAAATGAGTTAGTAAGTCAGTGAGTGACATAGTGAGTAAGTGCTTTTGTTGGTTTATGAGTATGTGAGATCTATTCCGTAGGAGTGAGTGCATTAGTAAGTGAATTAGTGAGTTAGTAGGTGATTTATAAAGTATGTATCGGTTTCGTGGCCTTGCGGTTATCAGCGCCAGCCATTCAGGTGTATTGATATCCACGTAGTGTGACTTCGATTCTCACTCTAGTCTGAGGAAACTTTCCATCAAACGAAGAATTCTTCATTGGGCCACTGGGTGTAGTACACCCAAATCTCCATTAAAGAAATAAGTCGGGGATATTTTTTAAATGTATTCATTACGTAAATGGATTCATTTTTTTACCTTAATAGCTCTTCCATCGCAGTTTACGTCGAAATATATACAGTATTATCGAAATAAGCGATTGGAACGTTAGGCCAAAGACGTTATAAAGTCGGACAGGTTATTGGACCGAAAATATTGTTAGGTCGAAAAGGTCGTATATCGTTTGGTCGGAAAAACGTCGTGTGACCGCAAAATATTGTTACATCAAAGTATTTATATGGCCGAATAAGTCATTAGGCCAAAAACGTCATTAAACCGGATTGGTCATTAGGCCGAAAAAATCATAAAGTCGAAAAGGTCTTTAGGTCACAAATGTCTTTAGACCGCAAAGGTCTTTAGGCCGGAAATGAATTGAAAATGTCTTTAGGCCGAAAAGATCTAGGCCGAAATGGTCTAGGCCGAAAAGGTCTTAAGGCCAAAAAGATCTTTAGGCCGAAAAGGTCTTTAGGCCGAAAAGGTCTTTAGGCCGAAAAGGTCTTTAGGCCGAAAAGGTCTTTAGGCCGAAAAGGTCTTTAGGCCGAAAAGGTCTTTAGGCCGAAAAGGTCTTTAGGCCGAAAAGGTCTTTAGGCCGAAAAGGTCTTTAGGCCGAAAAGGTCTTTAGGCCGAAAAGGTCTTTAGGCCGAAAAGGTCTTTAGGCCGAAAAGGTCTTTAGGCCGAAAAGGTCTTTAGGCCGAAAAGGTCTTTAGGCCGAAAAGGTCTTTAGGCCGAAAAGGTCTTTAGGCCGAAAAGGTCTTTAGGCCGAAAAGGTCTTTAGGCCGAAAAGGTCTTTAGGCCGAAAAGGTCTTTAGGCCGAAAAGGTCTTTAGGCCGAAAAGGTCTTTAGGCCGAAAAGGTCTTTAGGCCGTAAAGGTCTTTAGGCCGAAAAGGTCTTTAGGCCGAAAAGGTCTTTAGGCCGAAAAGGTCTTTAGGCCGAAAAGGTCTTTAGGCCGAAAAGGTCTTTAGGCCGAAAAGGTCTTTAGGCCGAAAAGGTCTTTAGGCCGAAAAGGTCTTTAGGCCGAAAAGGTCTTTAGGCCGAAAAGGTCTTTAGACCGAAAAGGTCCTTAGGCCGAAAAGGTCCTTAGGCCGAAAAAGTCTTCAGGCCGAACAGGTCTTCAGGCCGAAATGATATTTTGGTGAAATGACCTTATTATATACCTGAATTATTCGGCCTTAACGTCCTTTTCGGCCTAATTACCTATTCGGCCTAATGAATTTTTCGGGCTAATGACGTTTTCGGCCTAATGGCCTATTTTGCCTAATGACCAACAAAGCATACATTAAGCTTTTGTATTAATTTTAAATCACGAAATATGTACATATCATTGAAATAAAATATGTATGTTTAGAAATACAACAACAACAGCTTAAGTTTTCAAAATATTCTGCACCATGCCTTCCTCTGCTTGTATGGGTCATATGAATAGGAACCCCAGCAAAGATTGTGAGTTATTTGCCTAGAGGCTTCATGCTTCATGTATCTTTATTTGAATATGAAGAGTCAGAATGCCGTTGGTACGGTTCTTTATTCATCCTATTCGAAAACAAGCAGTTACGATACTATGTTCACTTTTAATACATATACAATAATATGAATTTAATGCTTTTGGCCTCTATCATTTCTTTTACATATACTTACACAGAAAGCCGCTTATCTACGACACAACTTACTAACAACAGATTTCTCAAGAATTCACTTACTCATCAAGTCTCTGAGCATCTAGGTCACTTGTTTATCAAGTTAATCAATAACTCATTAACACATTCATTCAAAACAATCACTCACTTACCCATCAACCCATTATTAAACCAACTCACTTATCAAATCACTCGCTTATTATCTCATCTCATTTACTCATCAACCCACACACTTACATAATCTCGCTCACCAAGTCACTCACTTACTCTTCAATTCATTAACTCGGTTGATCTCCCATCAATTGATATATTGATTGCTTGTTCAGTACAGTCTTCGATTTGGGTTTAACCCAAAAAAGTTCTTTTTATTTTCTAAATAGGCGATATCTAAGCAACTCACTTACCGACACACTAATTCAATCAATGGGATAACATATTGAAATAAAAAAGTGAAACTCACTTACCAACAATATTTCAAGCTTGCTTAAATTATGAAAATTATCACATATATGTACCAGTCATTCAATTCAGCAACCTCTTTGTCATTATATTGGATCGGCTTCGTCACGACATTTGAGCCTCTTAATTAGGTTAAAATGTTTATGTTTGGTTTATGAGCTCAATGCTCATTGCAGCAATATTTGAATTTAAATTAAAACTGCAAGTTGCGAAGAAATAACAGTTTTTGTTTAACTGGAAAACAAGTTTCGTTCCAGCTGGAGCGTAATGCCAACATAAAAAAGGGTTTATACCATGCAGTATTGAAATAGCGATGCTATCAGGTGAAGTAAGTTACTAAAAATGCTTAATGTATCGGTTTTACGTAGAAATTTTATTGTGGGACTGTTATGCGTAGAATTTCAGTTGTGGGACAGACATGCGTAGAAATTCAACAGTGGGACAATTTGACTTGACATGCTTTTCATTGAGTCTTCGAACAAAGTATGTTATTTTTTGATGTTATATGAAAATATACGTATAAATAGAGCGCCTGGTGCAAAAAAGTCAAAATCGTCAAAAAGTAACATGGGACAACTATGCTTATAACGGCAGTAATAACAGGGAATCAGAGTTTTTACTGCTTTCACAGTAATTACCCGAATAATAATCACTAAGTGAATCCTACGACTGAAAATGTGGAGACGCATGGTAGATACTAGTAAATAGTACAAAAAGCATTCACTGAAATCAGATCACTTTATAACCGAAGTCGTCACAATTTATGTAGGGGAACTTACGTATTTTGGGCAGTTTTGTTCTCTTCGTCATGGGGAGTTTTTTAAAACCTGTTGAGAAGGCCTCAAGTCCTTCCCAACCAAACTGAGTTATATGCTCAAATTTCCGGTAATTTGGCCCACAAAAACCCTTCATGACGAAACGAACAAACCTGCCGATAATAGAGTGATAGACATTCGTTTAGCCGAGGCTAAAAAAAAAATCAAAAAAGTGCCAGGAAACTCATACAAAAGATTTTATGATAAAACTTTTTTATCGTAGTGATAGTATATCTAGTACTGTTTTATAAAAATGTGATACATCACACTTACATATACAATGAAACAAAAACGAGGGTAAAAACCCTTCAAATGTCATTTTTTGCCTAGACATTCGTTTAGGCGAATTGTACAATTTTTAGAATTACATAATAAAAAACTATCAAATTTCGAAAAATATCCAACAAAGTCATTTTGTATGGTGATCTGCATTATAGATCGACTTGTAAATCATGAATTAGATCGTTTTTGGAAGTGTTGCCATATAAATTTTGCATGCATCTCATATAAATATGTCATAATATTTTTAATGTTTCTGAATTGATGTTATTTTTATCGGAAGTGTTTCAAAAGAATCTAATGAAAGTTTCATGACCAAAGCAGGTTGAAATTTTGCGAAAAACAACGTTTTTTACAGAAAAAAAACACAAACCATCAAAAAATCACGTATATAAAATGCAAATAACAAACGAACGAAACATCAAACCACGCAATGGAAAATGAAAATTTCAGGTAGCATTTTGAAAAAAGAATTTAGCCAACCGTCAATAAAGATCAAGAAGTCATCCTAGACTGATTTATGCTGCATTATGGAGCAGTGTAAAGATATCCTCTTATTGCCTCAAATAACTAGTGAAGACGAAATAGAGCCACATGAAATGAACGCGTGAAGTCTGAAATGGCGCTCTATAGTTTCCTCTAGTGAGCAAGCATTTTCAATCTTGAGTATTATTAAAGTTATGACATCCGTGATATCGGAATTTGCATGGTAGCAATTGATCATTGTTCATTTCGTAACAGCCGTTTAAGTGATTTTAATGGTCTTATGTGACGACATCTTTGGATTTTCTTATGCTAAACAAGTTGTGAACGGAATTACATTTGAAGCTTGAATTTTGACATTTTACCAAACCAACTTTGATTGAAATGAGTTAAAATTGCAGTTTTATACAGCTTTTCGTTTGTTTGGTAAATATTTGATGTGTTTTAAAATGCGATTCTAGACAATAGAGTTTAGTACCTGGTCTTTTAGGGACGAATGACCGAAAGGTTAAAGTCCCTCTAAAAATCAAATACATACATACCTGGTCTGTAATCCCTTAACACCTTTTTCACTGAAACCATTTGGGGTAGAAGCATCAGTTTTAGCCATAATACAGATTGAAACCTTTCACATTGGCACATTTGTATTTTTTATTGATTAATTTATATTTTTTAGGAACGGTTTCCCTTAGATTGACTAAAACTGGTGCGCGAACCCTGCTAATGTGCAAAAGTAACATACTATGACAATTCTTATGCTTGGAATAGGTATTTGGAAATATATCTATCAATTATCAATCTTGCATTTTGTATGAGCATCTGCTTTTGAATAAACAGGGTACACACAAATAGGGCCCATATAGCCGAGGCGATAAACGCACGGGTATTCAGCATGACCATACCCGGTCGGTCCAGGATCTTTTCGTAAAGGAAATTTCCTTGACTTCCTTGGGTATAGAGTATCTTCGTGCCTGCCACACGATATACAATGCAAAATGGTCATTGGCAGAGGAAGCTCTCAGTTAATAACTGTGGAAGTGCTCATAGAACACAAGATGAGAAGCAGGCTTTGTCCCAGTGAGGACGTTACGCCAAGAAGAGGAGAGGAGATACACACAAATTGACACTTCTTGCAGTTCTTTCACTTAGCAGTCTTCTAACTCATTTAGTAATGGTAGTGTCAAACAGGTATACTCCACAGGCATTAGGGCACGTATTTATTTCAATGCAGAACTATTTATTTTAGCTTGTATCAATCCCATTTTAAAGTTTAACCAACCAAAAACCAATATACTTATTATTTTCATGACATTTTATGCAATAATTTGAACATTTCTGACAATAATTCTGTGCCATATTTTCAAAACTGCTAATCTAGCTTACGTTGGAGTGTTTACAGAAATCAGTTTTCCTAAATAAATTTGTTTATCGTCGCTTGTCCTTATCGGGACATTTTTTTATAATATTTCTCTGAATTTCACAAATAAATAAACTTTTAAGGTCAAATATCTTGCTAACACGTCATAAACTAAATGCCTTGGAGTATATTTTCGAAATATACTCACGAAATTGCAAAAAATCTATTGAAACCCAATTTTTCATTTACCTCGGCTAAACGAATGTCTAGGCAAAAAATGAAACTTGAAGGGTTTTTACCCTCGGTTTTGTTTCAGTGTATATGTGAGTTTAATGTATCACATTTTTATAAAACTGTACTAGATATACTATTACTACGATAAAAAAGTTTGATCATGAAATCTTTTGTATGAGTTTCCTGAACCTTTTTTTTGTTCTCGGCTAAACGAATGTCTATCACTGTACCCTTAGTCACCCTATGTATTTTTTTGTAAATAGATAATTTTGTATTCCGGATTTTCCAGAGGTATGTCAAGAGTGCATTTTTTCGCGCAGTCAGTCATTTTATCTGACTATATTTTCTGTACCTTTGTTTTTCTTTTTCAAAACTAGATTTCATTCTCCGTTCAATCGTGGCAAAAGATTGACAATCCATCAAGAATTCGCTGAGATACATATGACTATTTTAGAGAAACCGACAAAACACTGATGGATTGCAACCATACCTACCTTGATACCTTTTTGGCTAAAAAGTAACTTTTCTCCAATGCAGAGCATATAGTAGAACACCATCTTCGTCGATCTTGGGCGATGTTCCTACAGTTTTCCAGAACGTGCAGGAATCGCAGATCTTCTTCAATCGCGGCGCATTCGCAGCTGTCCACGAAGTCGCTAACCTCTACCTGTTTCCCTGCTGAATATAGTTTTCAATATTCTCGGCGTTCCACGCCTTCTTATGCCAACCGGATCAGTATCAAATACCAGCTTGGCAGAGTTGTTGACCGGCATTCTTGAAACATGCCCTGCCTACCGTATCCGTCCGGCTTTGGCCACGAAACATCCGAGAGCTTACAGGTCTTCCTCGAGCATGGTCCATGTCTCGTGTCCGTAGAGGACCACCGGTCCTATCAGCGTTTTGTACATGGTGCATTTGGAGCATTGGGTGAATCGTTTTAGATCGCAGCTTCTTCCGGAGCCCAACTTCCGCTGATGATGCACCTTCGAATTTCACGACTCACGCTGTTATCACTGCCGTAATTCTGCAAAGTGACGTAAGCGACATTGATAGTTTTGGCCCATTTTTTGGTTACTATGCATAAATCTCTTGCTCCAGCCGTCTATAAGCATCCGAGGTAGACGAATTTCTCCACCACCTCGAAGGTATTCCCGTCTATCGTAACATTCTTACCCAGACGGATCCGCTCGTGTATGGTTCCGCCTGCCAGCATGTACTTTGTTTTGGACGCCAAAACCAACAGTCCGACCTTTGCTGCTTCGCGTTTCAGGCGGGTGTACGGCTCTGCCACCGTTCCAAATGTTCTGGCAATATTGTCCATGTCGTCCGCAAAGCACACAAATTGTCCGGATTTTGTGAAAATCGTTCCCCAGCTGTTGAGCCCGGCTCGTCGCATCACACCTTCCAGAGCGATGTTGAAGAGTAGGCATGAGTGTCCATCACCTTGTCGCAGTCCCCGGCGAGATTCGAATGAACTAGATAGTTCACCCGAAACCCTTACGCAGTTTTGCACACCGTCCATCGTTGCGGTCGATACTGTCATATGCCGCTTTGAAGTCGATGAACAGGTGATGCGTTGGGACCTGGTATTCACGGCATTTCTGGAGGATTTGCCGTACGGTAAAGATCTGGTCCGTTGTCGACCGGCCGTCGATGAAGCCGGCTTGATAACTTCCCACGAACTCATTTGTTTTAGGTGACAGACGACGGAAGATGATCTGGGATAGCACTTTATAGGCAGCATTCAAAATAGTGATCGCCCTGAAGTTCTCACATTCCAAATGGTCGCCTTTCTTGTGAATGGGGCAGATTACCCCTTCCTTCCACTCCTCCGGTAGCTGTTCGGTTTCCCAGATCCTGACTATCAGCCGATGCAGACAGGTGGCCAACTTTTCTGGGCCCATCTTGATGAGTTCAGCTGCGGTACCATCCTTACCAGCTGCTTTGTTGGTTTTGAGCTGGTGAATGGCATCCTTAACTTCCCTCCATCGTGGGAGTTGGTTCATTTCCATCCTCCGCTGCACTGGCGTCGTCGTTCCTTCCGTTGCCGTGGGCTGCCGTGCCTACGTTCTCCACGCCGTTCAGGTGCTGATCGAAGTGCTGCTTCCACCTTTCGATTACCTCACGTCCGTCCGTCAAGAGGCCTCCGTCTTTATCCCTGCATATTTCGGCTCACGGCATGAAGCCGTTGCGGGATGCGTTGAGCTTCTGATAGAACTTCCGTGTTTCTTGGGAACGGCACAGCAGTTCCATTTCTTCAAACTCCGCTTCTTCCAGGCGGCGCTTTTTCTCCCGAAAGAGGCGGGTCTGCTGTTTCCGCTTCTGTTTATAACGTTTCACGTTCTGTCGAGTCCCTTGCTGCAGCATTACCGCCCTCGCTGCATTCTTCTCCTCCAAAACCGTTCTGCACTCTTCGTCGAACCATTCGTTCCGTCGATTCCTTTCCACGTACCCGATGGTGCTCTCGGCTGCATCGTTGATAGCTGCTTTCACTGTACTCTAGCAGTCCTCTAGAGGGGCCTCATCGAGCTCCCCCTCGTCTGGCAACGCGGCCTCGAGATTCTGCGCGTATGCTGAGGCGCCATCCGATTGCTTCAGTCGCTCTAGGTTGTACCGTGGCGGTCGCCGGTATCGTACATTGTTGATGACGGAGAGTTTTGGGCGCAGTTTGACCATCACCAGATAGTGGTCGGAGTCGATGTTGGCGCCACGATAGGTCCTGACGTTGATAATGTCGGAGAAGTGCCGTCCGTCAATCAGAACGTGGTCGATTTGAGATTCCGTCTGCTGTGGTGATCTCCAGGTGTAACGATAAGGGAGGCTGTGTTGGAAAAAGGTGCTACGTATGGCCATATTTTTGGAGGCGGCGAAATCAATGAGTCGTAGGCCGTTTTCGTTCGTCAGCTGGTGGGCGCTGAGCTTACCAATCGTCGGTCTGAATTCCTCCTCCTGGCCTACCTGAGCGTTCAAATCTCCTATGATGATCTTGACGTCGTGGCTTGGGCAGCGATCGTACTCGCGTTCGAGCTGCGCGTAAAATGCGTCCTTGTCATCATCAGTACTTCCGGAGTGTGGGCTGTGCACGTTTATTATGCTGAAGTTGAAGAATCGGCCTTTGATCCTCAACCTGCACATTCTTTCGTCGATCGGCCACCAACCGATCACGTGCCTCTGCATATCACCCATCACGATGAAAGCTGTTCCCAGCTCGCGTGTGTTGCCGCAGCTCTGGTAGATGGTATGATTACCTCTAAACGTTCGCACCATGGATCCTGTCCAACACACCTCCTGCAGCGCTACGATGCCGAACCCGCGGTCCTTCAGTAGATCGGCGAGTATGTGGGTGCTCCCAATGAAGTTGAGAGATCGGCAGTTCCACGTACCGAGTTTCCAATCGCAAGTCCTTTTTGTTCGCTGGGGTCGTTGCCGTTGGTCTCGGTTCGTATTATTCTGTAACTGATTTTCCGTTACAATGGTTTTTTACGGCTGGCTCGTAGGGCCTGACACCAACCCCCTACTTTCCGGAGGACCATGGTGCACAGTTGAGCTTAGAGTCCTTCCCTGGCACTCGGACGTAGATCAGCCGCCCTTCACATGGGGATCAGACGCTGTTGTGAGCCGCTCCTCCTGGAGGACAGACGCTCAGGTTTGCCGAAGCAAACCCCCCCCCCCTTCCCTGTCAGCCTACGAACAAAGTTCCCACCGGGGTTGGTTACCCGATCTTCCCTAAGGTTGCTCATAGTTTCCGGCCGGTACCGCGTGGAGGTACCATCTACAAAAAGGGCAACAAGTTGGATTGCGGGAACTACCGCGCGATCACACTACTGAGCACTACCTACAAGATACTCTTCCAAATTTTATGCCACCGTCTATCACTGATTGCAAGAGCATTCGTGGGGCAATATCAGGCTGGATTCATGGGTGAACGCGCTACAACGCACAGTGGGATCATTCTGAAAAAAGACGATCAAAACCTCTAAGAGCCGTTAGATGACATTTCAGCATATAGGTGTCTTTGGAAGATATGTTCAGAAAAATCTTCTTTATTTTTATGCATATTCACTGTATGGTAAAACTGTAGGGTGAACCCGAGCAAAAAAATATTTTTTCAAATTATTTTTTTAAAGGGTAGATGTCTTCAGCAAAGTTGTATAACAAGGAATTTCAAGTAACTTTGCTGAAGACACCATATAGTTTGGACTTCATTTTTTGGGAGAAAATATGAAAGTTTAAAAAACAACCTCAAAATCAGTTTTTTGAACTTTTCCATGATTATATCGTAAAATTTCAACGTAATATGTTCTACAAGTTTGTAGGTACTACTGAAATACACTATCTTGCAGAAGACACCAACTCTGTAAAATTGAAAATTGCTCCAGTAAACCAATTTTTTTGAAAATTTTTCACTATTTTCACTATTGCATATTTTTTGAATAGGCACTTTTTGGCAGCCGTGCTATCAAAATTTCAATGCTTTATCATGTCCAGAATAGACCAAAAGTAACTTAACAATCGGGTCTGATAAGGAACTTTGATTTCTGATGCAATTTTATTAGTCATTTTCAAAGAAAATATTCACAAATTTCATACAAATCATTTAATACAAACTGAAAACTCACGAAAACTTTTCGACATTAATATTTGTTAATCAAAATAGTATTCTTGTTGAAATAGTCTACATTTCTAACACTGTGGTTTACTTAACATTGAATACCCGACAAAAAATATCGCTTTTTTAATTTTTAGATGAGTCAAAAACTCACTATTGAATATTTTTTGAGTAGGCACTTTTTGGCAGCCGTGCTGTCAAAATTTCTATGGTTCATTTTTTTTTGTTTTTATTTATGTGTATTTTAACTAGTTGCTAATTCTACACTCAGTGGTTCATTATGTCCAGAATAGACTAAAATTGACTTAACAATCGGGTCTGGTAAGGCACTTTGATATCTGAAGCTATTTTAATAGTAATTTTCAAAGAAAATATTCACAAATCCCATACAATCGGTCGATATTATTTTTAGCTCATCCAAGTAGTAATTCTGAATAAAAAAAAAACAAGTTAAATAAATGTAGACTATTTCAACTGTCAGTGTCATTTATTTTTAACTACAAATTTTGAAAGAGGGAAAAGCCTCTTTGAGTGATTTCCTCATCTACGAAAGAAGGCACAAATTATATTTTCAAAAAATCGTTATAATATAAACTTAAAACTAAAGGCTCCTCCGGAAAAGTATCCATAATCGAGCCGTGATCTTGATGCGGATATGTCAAGGGATGAACCAAGGTAATATGTCTACGACGAAGGAATTTTGAAAATCATGGACAGGAATCGACCTAACGGACGCAGTTCTTGAAAACTGGAAAAAAAAATTAAAGAGTATCAAACAGCATAACCAATTCCAATAAAATATATGTGAAGAATTTTCATCATGACGTAAGATTTACAACCTAGAATATCTCTTACAAATACTGGCTATTTCAATGTGATGTAACAATGTTTCACTCGTTTTATTTTATTTGTTTTTATTTTCAACACAACTTGTAGAGGCATTCATTATATTTTCGCCTTTTTAGTTTTTCAACCAAAGTTATAATGTTAACATAGCAAATGAAAAAAAAAAATGTTTTCATTGTTCTAGTTGATTAATTAATTTATGTATTTTAACATAAACAAATGCATTGAGAATTACAATAAAAAATTAGAGAAAAAACACAGTTTTTGATTGGCATTAAAAACTCATCTAAAAATTTAAAAAGCGATATTTTTTGTCGTATATTCAATGTAAAGTCAACCACAGTGTTAGAAATGTAGACTTTTTCAACAAGAATACTATTTGGATTAACAAATATTAATGTCGAAAAGTTTTCGTGAGTTTTCAGTTTGTATTAATTGATTTGTATAAAATTTGTGAATATTTTCTTTGAAAAATAGCTTCAGAAATCAAAGTTCCTTATCAGACCCGATTGTTAAGTTACTTTTGGTCTATTCTGGACATGATAAAGCATTGAAATTTTGATAGCACGGCTGCCAAAAAGTGCCTATTCAAAAAATATTCAACAGTGAAAATAGTGAAAAATTTTCAAAAAAATTGGTTTACTGGAGCAATTTTCAATTTTACAGAGTTGGTGTCTTCGGCAAGATAGTGTATTTCAGTAGTACCTACAAACTTGTAGAACATATCACGTTGAAATTTTACGATATAATCATGGAAAAGTTCAAAAAACTGTTTTTGGGGTTGTTTTTTAAACTTTCATATTTTCTCCCAAAAAATGAAGTCCAAACTATATGGTGTCTTCAGCAAAAATACTTGAAATTACTTGTTCTACAACTTTGCCGAAGACATCTACCCTCTAAAAAATTATTTTGAAAAAATATTTTTTTGCTCGGGTTCACCCTACAGTTTTACCATACAGTGAATATGCTTAAAAATAGAGACGATATTTCTGAACACATCTTCCAAAGACACCTTTATGCTAAAATGCCATCTAACGACTCTTAGAGGTTTTGATCGTCTTTTTTCAGAATGATCCCACTGTGCAACGGTTCAGATGTTGGCCATCCGCCAGGTGTTGCAGAAATGCCGTGAATACAACGTGCCAACACACCATCGATTTCAAATCGGCGTATGATACAATCGATCGAGAACAGCTATGGCAGATTATGCACGAATACGGATTCCAGGATTAACTGATACGATTGATCTAGGAGACGATGGAACGAGTGATGTGCGTAGTTCGAATATCAGAGATACTCTCGAGTCCATTCGAATCTCGCAGAGAGTTACGGTAAGGTGTCTTTCTTGTCTGCTGTTTAACATTGCTTTAGATAGTGTAATAAGGAGTGCGAAGATAAACACGAGTGGATCGATTTTCACGAAGTCCATTCAGCAGTTTGGTTTCGCTGATACACCAACAGAGAAATTCAGAGACGCATTGTGGCAGGAAATCGAGTTTACTTTGGACTTCACAGAACTCTACGTTCGAACAAAGTTCGCCATCACACGAAGTAAGGTATCTACAAAACGCTGATTAGGCCGGTAGTCCTCTATGGGCACGAAACATGAACTCTACGTGCAGAGGACCAACGCGCCCCTGGAGTTTTCGAACGGAAGGTGTTGCGTATCATCTACGAATGGCGAATGAACCACGAGCTGCATCAGCTGCTGAGAGAACCAACCATCGTCCACACCGTGAAAATCGGGGGGCTACGATGGGCAGGTCACGTCATCAGAATGTCGGATAGCAACCTGATTAAAATGGTTCTTGAGAGCCATCCGACCGGTACAACAAGACGTGGTGCGCAGCGAGCTAGGTGAGTCGATCAAGTGGAGGACGATCTGCGGACCCTTAGCAGAGTGCGGAACTGGAGACGTACAGCCATGGGCCGAGTAGTATGTAGACGACTCCTACGTACAGCAGGGGACACTCAGGCCTTAGTCTAACCGATAAGATAACATCCAAGTGATATGGAAGCTAATTATTGCTTAATTTTTCGTACATATAAGAAAAAGCATTTTTGGTCTGGGAGTAATTGGGGTAGATGAAAAACTTTGAAGCTAACTCAGTTCGAAATCGCTCAGCTTAAGCGCGACACCTAATAGGAAAATTATGTAAGTTTTATTTTGGAAAATATTTTCCTTTGCTGGTTATGGCCAATGCCAGGATTGGTCTAACATGGAAGTTGAGTAGTTGTCCTCGATACACGTCTTCTCTGTTGTTTTTCTCTTCCACATTAAAATTATGTTCACTAATCGGGCAGTTTTAACGTAGGTTAACGTTACTAACCTGCGTTCGTACTGACGACGGTAGGTAATGAGCCAAGAAGCCATGCAGAAAAATGATCCGCAATCAGATGGAAAGCCAATACGTGTCACCAGTTCTCAAGTTTTCATTAAACTGCAAAACGTGTAGGTTTCCCGATGCCCAACCAATACGAACGAACGCAATGCATATGTAATGTGCGCGTCCAATGTGGTATGCGGCGGTATTCGATCCGAGGATAAGTGACTCAGCTGCTCTATGGTTCCAGTTTTCTCACAGACGAGACGACAATTGTCACAAGCACAAACTGCATCGCCGCTGCGTTGGAATGGATCAGTTGTCCACTCGAACCACCCTGCGCTGTTCTTCAACTCTCGACAATCGGTCCCAAAGTGATTGCAAATTTACATTTTAAAGCTCGATATGAAATTTAATCAATTTAATCGAAGCTTGTTACCCGCTTGATTGCACGGATGGTTGGTGGGGGTGATAGGAGGGTGCAGAAGGGAGAAACCATGTGACATCGTGCGCAAAAATTACGACCTGTGACAGCATTGCGTCTCTATGTAGGTACGCCGAACCTGTTGAAACTCAAGCCGACACGGCTGGCAGTCAGCATCACCGCCGCCGGAATGCACCATGGGTCGGAAATTGAAAATTCGAAACATAACATGGTTGAAGGATACGCTAGAGATTTAGGTGACTTTTTGGTACAGTCAGTGCCGCTTAGTTGTGTTTTTCCCTTTCTCGTACATTACACTGGAAAAATCTAAATAGGTATTTATCTCCATCAAGATTATATTGCCTAAGCACTTGATTGTGTTCAACACAGTTGGATTACTTATGATAAGTGAAGGTTGGTTTACGGGAAACAGACAGCGTATGGCAATAAGGGAAGTTTAACTCCTCCAAAATCTTCTGAAACGACTTGAAATGTTTCTGCAACTCCTATAACCTGTGCAGCACCTTAAACCCCCCCCCCTGACGCCTTCTGAAACGCTTCTGAATCTTCCTAAAACGCCAACAGAACCCGATAGCCCGTACAGTCCCCTAAAACCGCTCTGAAACCTTCTGGAACGCAATTAAGCGCTTTGAAATGCTTCTTAAAGCCCCCTAAAACCCTCTCAGAACTGTTTTAAGAGGCCTTGTAGCCCCCTAGAACTCCTCTAAAACCATCTGCATCACCTTGAATCTCTCCCATAAATTGAAAAACTCCCCATAAATCCTAAAACCTCGCTGAAGCCTTCTGAAATTCATGTTTGCACAGCCTCATGCAACTATGTATGAGTGTGTTGTCATGTGATGCGTACAATATTCGTTTAAGACGAACGTCCCTGAGACCCTTCGGGATCCCCCACTACGGCTTTGAAACCCGCTGAAAGTCCTCTGTAACTTCCCGAAATGCCTCTGAATCCTTCCTAAAAATCCCTCAGGCCCTCTGTAATGCACAATGTCCACCGAAACCTTCGAAAACGCCTCTATAACGCTTCCGGAACCCTCTGAAAATTTTTTGAAACTTCCCACAGATAAAAATAATGAGATTTACACGTCATGTAAGTTCCATTCTAGTCATGTAAACTTTAGTGTTATGATGATTTACATGATATATCATGTAAATTTGTGTTATATGTCATGTAAATACTCAGAGTCATGCTGAATTACATGACATATAATGGAAGTTTACATGATATTTCATGACTTTTACATGATATGTCATGTAAACTTCTGTGATATCCCACGCTCCAATTATGTGCATCATATGTCACAGAATTTTACACTCTTTTTTCGATCTGTGCCCGAAATGTCACCGAAAAACCCCTGAAACTCCCTCGGACCTCACGTAACGTATCTGAGACCCTTTGAAACTCCCCAAAACCCCAAGTTTTTCCGAGAATTACAACAGCAATAATTATGTATAAATTAAATCAGAACTTCATATGAGGGAACTTCTTTCTTCATAAAAGCCTTTTTTATTCTTATCCGCTAATATACCTAATTTACAGCTCTTTTGCCCACTAGGGCACTACGAAAGCAATTACAACTGACATCTGAACTTAAAGTTTGTACAGCGCTTAAATTTTTTTTTCTACTATATCGAACCGGTCTTTGTACTGCTGTCACTTTTCTACTCAGCCCATGCACAGTGTTTTATTTTGCCGATTTCGTGCGCTTTTTTCATAACGTTTCAACTGATGATTTTAGTGATATAGTTTCTTCGGAGAAGTTTCTACATTAGACAAGGTGCATCTTTTGACATAACGAGTTGAATGATCAATCCACCTATAAGTGAGATGAAAAAAATATGTTTTCAAAAAATGCAGATAGACGTTTGATGTCTTCGGCAAAGTTGTGCAAAATGCAATTTTGGACAACTTTGTCGAAGACGCCATAATGCTGAATCTCATACTTTACGAGATATATTGCGTTGTATGTGCATGACCCCTAGAAATCATATATTTCATCATAACTTTTTAACGGGATTTTTTAGATTTTTTGGGTCTTCTACAAAGTTGTTTGGAATGTAAAAATACATGTTTTTGCTGAACATCAAAAAACGCTAGCTTTTGAAATTACAAAGTTATTTACAAATTACTGATATTTATAGAGTAACTTTGAACTCGTCTAACTGCTTTCGGCGCAAAATGGCGCAGAGAACCGTTTCGAATAATGAAACAACTATATTTCTACTATATCAAAATGGCTCAAACTTTTGTATACAAGTGTATTCTTTATGTGTTATGGTAAATAAACGAACAATTATCAAATATTGAAATTATTTAATAACTTCTTCATTTAACAATATAGAATGTCGCAATGTTCAGCAAAATTGTGTATTTTGATATGCTCAACAACTTTGCAGAACATGCAAATAATGTAAAAAATATGGATTAAAAGTTATAATAAAAATCAATTTCAGAGTGATTTTTAAGTATGTTTTTTATATAATTCGTTAAAATAATCATAGCTTTTTACCAAGATTTTCTACAATTTTTTCATGTTCTAGAAAGTTTTTGAGCATATCAAAATACACAATTTTGCTGAACATTGCGACATTCTATCTCGTTAAATGAAGAAGTTATTCAATAATTTCAATATTTGATAATTGTTCGTTTATTTACCATAACACATAAAGAATACACTTGGAGATTAGCTTGAGAATTTTCGAATGCAGACAATTTTCAGGTAAGAGTGAAAAATCCGGGTTCAAAATCGCGCTACAATATTCGTTGGTCAGTCGGTTTTCTCGGTAGAGCCATGCAAGCGCGAGTCTGGAATGCGGAATCAGATTAGCTTGAGAATTTTCGAATGCAGACAATTTTCAGGTAAGAGTGAAAAATCCGGGATCAGAATCGCGCTACAATATTTGTTGGTCAGTCGGTTTTCTCGCTAGGGCGATGGAAGTGCGAGTGAAAAATCCGGGTTCAGAATCGCGCTACAATATTGGTTGGTCAGTCGGTTTCCACGGTAGGGCGATGGAAGTGCGAGTGAAAAATCCGGGATCAGAATCGCGCTACAATATTCGTAGATCAGTCGGTTTCCACGGTAGGGCGATGGAAACGCGAGCACGAAATCCGGGATCAGTGGTCATCGTGATCAAATAAATCATAATCGTGATGAAGACCGCGACGTGTATTTCCATATAACTAGTGGATCATATCACCTACCAGAGGTGGCTCCTAGATCCACACCTTACCCTACCTTACTAACCACCACTCCTTCCCGTGACAACTGTGGGGATGCTGTGCATTCCACGGTGTCTAGTAGCAACGGTTGTCGAACTAACATTCCTTCCCTTTCCTGATGACCGTAAGGACGTGGCCAGCGCCGTTATTGACTTTAAATAGCTGAACTCTCGAATTGTGCACATTGAGAGTGTGAAGCTAACCCCAAGCACCATTCATTGGATCCCTGTGCAACTTCGATTGTTCTGGTCAATCACGGAGTAGCAACTACGATGTGTACGGTTATCTTTGCTTTGCTTTGCTTTGCTTTGCATAACACATAAAGAATACACTTGTATACAAAAGTTTAGGCCATTTTGATGTAGTAGAAATATAGTTGTTTCATTATTCAAAACTGTTCTCTGCGCCATTTTGCGCCGAAAAAAGTAACACGAGTTCAAAGTTACCTATAAAAATCAGTAATTTGTGAATAACTTTGTTATTTCAAAAGCTAGCGTTTTTTGATGTTCAGCAAAAACATGTATTTTCACATTCCAAACAACTTTGTAGAAGACCCAAAAAATCTAAAAAATCCCGTTAAAAAGTTATGATGAAATATATGATTTCTAGGGGTCATGCACATACAACGCAATATATCTCGTAAAGTATGAGATTCAGCATTATGACGTCTTCGACAAAGTTGTTCGAAATTGCATTTTGCACAACTTTGCCGAAGACATCAAACGTCTATCTGCATTTTTTGAAAAAATATTTTTTTCATCTCACTTATAGGTGGATTGATCATTAAACTCGTTATGTCAAAAGATGCACCTTGTCTAATGTAGAAACTTCTCCGAAGAAACTATATCGCTAAAATCATCAGTTGAAACGTTATTAAAAAAGCGCACGAAATCGGCAAAAAAAAATAAAACACTGTGCCATGGTAGGATGATGAACACTACACAGATCGAAAAAAGAGTGTAAAATTCTGTGACATATGATGCACATGATTGGAGCATGAGATATCACAAAAGTTTACATGACATATCATGTAAAATTCGTAAAACATCATGTAAACTTCCATCATATGTCATGTAATTCAGCATGACTCTGAGTATTTACATGACATAAGGACTGTTCATTTTATAAAGAGGACAACTTTGCAAGGCTATAAAAAGAAAACGCGTAGTTCAAATTTGAGCAGCCTTGGTTAGTTGTTCAGTACATTATATTAGCAGATAATAATCATAAATAAATTGCGTTCAAATTATTGAACTTCATAGAAATGTGGCAAAGTGTTTCGAGAGATCAATTTTTCAATTCCCAAAAACTAAATATGAACACAAAATTTCTGTAAAACATGGGTGTATCGTTTTTAATTGCATAAAAGTGTTTGCCATGCTGCAGCAGATTGAGTGATACATATTCTGGAAAAATATAAACCTAATCGGAATAATGGTTGTTGAGATATTAAAGTTACAAGTTGGACTCGATTTTCATAATAAAATTTATTTGTTAAACAAAAATGTATAAATATATTAAATTTTGAATGTTTTCAATGGACCTAGTCGAAAGTACTAATAATGCAATTTCAAATGCAGAAAACCGCTTCTTGATAGCATTGTTGGCTTGGTTACTGTGCTTCATGGCAGTTACCGGAAATAAAATCGCTTCGTTCTTTGAAGGTTCTTCTAAATAACGATGTACTCTATTGCAAATACAACTTAACAATGATGTCAAAAATAAAAATAACCATGTAGTTATTTTCAAATAAGGTATATAATCACATAGGGTCAGACCTTGCTGAAAATAAATAATAATAAGCTTCTCTAGAATCAAAAACATGCATTTATGGAGCAAAAAGTAAGCAATTTTTCGTTATGGCCATCATTAAGTATTAAATTTATGATGAAGAAGCATATTTTTCTTCGGTATCATTTAGAATGCGATTCTCTTCTATACTGGACAAATTTTGAACTGATTCCGTAGTGTTATTGCATCACTGGACTTAAATAAGTATTTTTTATCAATTTCATTGATAACAAGGCAACTCACTATATCAAGCTGTATAATGCTTGGTGCATTATTATTGACCAACTATTACACTCTACCTTTAGAAGAACAGTATTAGATCCCAACGCATTGAAAAGTTCATGAAAATTTTAAAGTTATGTATGTGGAAAGTTGTGTAGAATTTTGAGAAATGGGGTTTCATTGAGTTTTTACGAAAACCGCTTCAGTTCCATAACTAAGGACAATTTGTATAATGTTATATTTTTCCTACACTGTAGAATAGCTATGGAAATTTATGCAAAAATCCGATAATGATTTTATTGAAAAATAAAAAAGATATCACTCAAATAAGGTGTCCTCTTTATAAAATGAACAGTCCTTATAACACAAATTTACATGATATATCATGTAAACCATCATAACACTAAGTTTACATGACAAAAATGAAGTTTACGTGACGTGTAGATATCATTATTTTTATCTGTGTAGGATGTGTTGCTGCTGTTCCTTTCCAAGTCTGATTGAGATGCCATTTCGCTCATATCCAATTATCTGGGTCCATTAGAGCTACGAGTGCTCAGAAGAGGGCCAAGTGCCAACCGCCCTCAGGAGAGAGTGTTGGAACTGGGATCGAACCCATCATCATCCGCTTATAAGGCGAACGTGTGACTACTGCGCCATGGCCCCCGACAGAGACAAAATTTTACTCCTGGGAGTTTGGCCTCAAGTGGGTTTCCTGGGATTTCAGGAAGTATAAGAAGAGGGAGTTTCCTGGGGTGTTTTGGTGGCTCCAGGGGAATTGAAGAGGGCTTAAAGTGGTTCCAGGAGCGTTTCAGAAGGACTTAAGAAGCTCCTGGACAGTACCTGCAAGCTACTGAGACACATCTGAAAAAAAAGTGGAACGCCCCTGAGACCCCCTGAACCATTTTTGAAATTCTTAAAAACATACTTTAAACCTCGAGGGTGCACTGATATCCTCTGAAACTTCTTGAAACCTCATCAAAACCCCTTATGATTCACTGAAACTCCACTGGAACCCTCTAAGACGCTTTGAAAAGCTTCAGAGACCTCCTGAACTGTCCCGGGGACCACCTGATACCCCCCAATCAACAGAGTCCCCTTGCAACGTCCCATGAAACCTACCTTGAACCCCCTAATGCCCCTATATACTCTCATGATACCGCTTAAAACGTCCACGAGACCCCCTAAAATCCCTCTGAAACGCTCCTCTGAACTCTCAACCGCCCCTCGAACCCCCTAAAGTTCTTCAGAGGCCCCTTAACCACCCATGAGTCCGTTTGAACTCCCTTGAAGCCTCCTGAGGCTCCCTGAAACCTGGTTGATTTTCTAGGGTTTCATCGAAGTCCAAGAGAAGGAGGTTCCAGGAGATTTCAGGGATGTTTGGGGTGAGCTCCAGAGGTATTAAGAGGGCTTAAAGTGGTTCAATGAGTTTTAGGTGCACTTATCAGGCATTCCAGGGGAATTTCAGGGGGCTTTAGAGAGGTTTCAGATTTGTTTTAAAGGGATTGAAATCCTTTTAAGGGAATTACATGCGGTTTAGGCAGGCTCGGATTAAGGACTGTGTAGGCCTGGGCCACGAAGGGGATGTGGGAGTCACCTCGGAACTACAAAAGCGATGATTAGAAAACTATTTCTTTGTTTTCGAACATGAACATTGAAAAAAAATGTGTTGGAGCATCCAAAAGAAGGTTTTTGTGGAGGTCCCAGAAATGTTGGGGCCCAGAGACATGCCCTCCTCTACATGCGGCCCATGAAACGCTGCTAAGCTTCCCAGAAAACTCTTTGATGCTCTCTGAAACCCCCCCCCCCTTCCCAGAAATTCATTGAACACTCTTGAGACTCTTGGAGCCCGTATGAGCCTCCTGAGACCTACTGAAGCACCCCTGAAACCTCCGAGTATCCCTCTGAAACCCCTTGAATCACCCGAGGGCCCATGGAACACCCCTGAAACCCCTTGAGACCACCAGAAACTTCTCTGAAGCCCTTGAAACACGCCTAAGACCTTCTTCTTCTTCTTCTTCTTCTTCTTCTTGTTTTTCTACTTCTTCTTCTTCTACTACTACTTCTTGTACTACTTCTTCTTCATTATCATCATCTTCTTTTTTTGGCATAACATCACAACTGTTACAAAGCATGCTTCTCAGCTTCTACGAGTTTTATGAGCACTTCCACAGTTTTCAACTGTGTTCCTTTGCCAATGACTATTTTGCATGTGTATATTGCCATTAGAAGCCCTTGGTAACACCTGACACCCCCGGATACCCCTATGAAGCGCTTTTAAAGCCTCTTAAAATGCCTCTGAGCCTCTCTGAAACGCTCCTGAGATGTCCAGGAAACTCCCTGAAATCCTCTGCGGCCACCTAGTACGACTATGAGATCCCTTGGAATACCACTGAGACCTCCTGGAGACCTGGAACATCTTGACACTCCCACAGGACTCCGTCAGGCCTCAAGAAATGAAGACCCCCTAAAATGCCACCAAGACTCCCTGAAAGTCCCTGATGCTCTCTGAGTTTCCCTACAACCCTCTGCGAACCCCTAGAACGCCCCTGTGACCTCTTGACACAACCCTGACACTCCTAGTATACTCCCTGAAACGCACATGAGGCTCTGTGGTGCCCCCTGAGACCTCCTAAAACGCCCTTCAGACCCCGTGGTTCCCCCTGAAACTCTCTGAGATCTCCGGAAATACCCCTGAGATCTTATAGTTCCGCTCTCCTAAAACCTCCGTGCACTCCCTGAATTACCCCTGAGACCCCTGAAGATTTCGTGAAATCCCTGAGGTCCCTAGATCGTATCTGAAACGCCCCTGTAACATCCTGGAACTCTCTGGAACCCTCTGGATCCCCATGGAATTCCTTAAAATGTTCCTTATTTTTCATGAGACGTCCTGAAATACCCCTAACTGCCCCAGAACCTCCTGAGGCTCCCTGAAATGCCCCTACAAACTCCCTTTTCACTCCTTTATAAACGTTTCCTGGTCAACGTGGCCATAGTTTTCGTCATCATTACATTTCCTTATGCACAATATTCGTTCTGAATAGCACTCCCTCTTTTTATGCAGGGAGCAGGGCATACAAAGTTGCATAACTTAGATCTGCATAAAAATAACCCAAAAAAAATAAAGTTTTTGTACCTTCTCCAGGGTTTTTTCCTTGGGAAATTTCACCTGGAAAACACGATTAGGAGTTCCTTCAAGAACTTCTTCAGAAGTTCCGAGGGGAACTCATTTTAGGAGCATCTTCGGGACATCAGTACTACGTTCTTAAAGACATTTATTCAGTTTCCTTGGCAATAACTTTGAAACTTCTTGCAAAGCAACAATGTAGTGAATTCGGTGCCTAGTTATTATGTTTCCAGTTCAAAACCGAATTAGCGACATTTTTTCTCTGACTTCCGCTGCTTTTGCCTTGCGTTAAACACAATGTCGGAAGTGGGGCGCTGTATTGTACACCTGGTACTCTATACAGCGCCCCACTTCCGACATTGTGTTTAACGCAAGGCAAAAGCAGCGGAAGTCAAAGAAAAAATGTCGCTAATTCGGTTTTCAACTGGAAACATAATACAATAGTTGCCAAACCAATGATTGTTTTCATCTTCTCTGTGCAACTTGACAGTCAATTTGATGATTTTGCCGCGCAATGTCTACTTCTGGCCCATGAAGCAAACGCAGTAAACAGAGTAATAAATATATTGGAAAATAATAGTCAACAAACGAGATGCAGCTGAACGAAAACCTATCGCTTTCCGAGATGTGTAGGATTCCCAGAGCAAATTGGCGATGGAACGGATGGATCTATGACATTTCGTCGAAAGACATTTGGTCGAATGACGTTTGGTCGAATGACATTTGGTCGAAAGTACATTTGGTCGAAGGGACATTTGGTCGAATGGACGTTTGGTCGAATCTCATATTGTGGAGGAGGAAACATATGACATTTAGTCGAATGGACAATTCGTCGAATGGACATTTGGTCGAAAGGCACTAGCTGATTAAAAGGCTTACGAATGAAAAATAATATCATTGGCTTTGGTTTCTTCCTTCTATGTTACTTCAGGATCGTATCGGTATATTATACTTAACAAAAAACTTCAATCAGCACAAATTGCCAAGCAATTACTACAACATTTCCTTTCCACTAGATTGAAGTATTTTGTATATTAAAGGGGGTATTAGGTTGAATGAGTCCTTAGATGCAAACACTTGTTCAGATCATTATTATGCAGTAATTGACAACATCGATGACAACTATCGTAATTGATCATCATTTTCCGAAAGCTTCAGGGTGTTCCTCAAGGTATCAACATTGAACTTTGCTCTTTCTACTATTTATAAACGACGCAGCTTCGATCTTATCCCGGAACTAGAATTATCTACGCTAATGATTCCAAAGTTTATTGCTACGTCTTGCAAGCTTTGCTGAACTCGTTGGAAGATCCACCATACCGTTAACGCTGCCTGTTATTAGGAATTGACACCCTTCAAACCAGACGCAGCGTTTCTCAAGCAGTGTTTGTAACCAAATTGCTCAACAATCAAAATTCCCAAAATATCGACACACCTGAATATCTACGACACAAACGGCAGCTTCGCAACCGTTATTTCTTACTTTTGGAAACCCGCGGCAAACGATATTATTATGCCAGATAAGAATTGTAAATGCAAATACAAATTTTTAAGAGGGTAACATGAAAATAGTGGCGCATGTGAACGCGTACAAGTTTAAACTTGGCACGCTGCGATCAGTAAAATTTGAAAATTAATCACTTAGAACGCGAGCGAGCCCTAATTTGAACGCAGAAAAAAAATAATACAGCAAAATGACAGCATGATACCCTGGTATCCTTGAAACTGAAATGGTTATATATCCGTAATTTTTCCAAAGATTTGAATGATCTTGGGCCTTGTCTTGGGCTCATTTGATTCAGAAACTCATCTTTTTTGAGAACATATTCAAGTGAACCGTGGTTTTCGGAAAATCCGGATTTTCAAGAACATGTTCGGCATGTTATGGCCATTCCAACTTATCAATAAACACGTTCTTGTACCTCATTCCCACAATGTAAATTAGTATAACACATTCCCGGATTTTCTGAAGCTCCGGATGACCGGGCCAGTTTATTCGCATGGTTCGATCATAAGAGTTACGAACTGAGTTGGGATCTGAACGTTCTTGAAGTTAAATGCTCTGACATGCAAGTTAAATAACTACTGCGCTCCCGTTCAAAAAAATGAACGCATTTTTTTATTTTTGGCTAGTGTTTAGTTCAAGTTCAATACATCATGGAAGAACAGCCTATGTTTAAAAGAAGGAAAAATATCTGATGAATAGTCTGCAGCCTCATCATCTGATCATATTACTATTACAAACTTGAACAAACCCCCCTAAAGAAGGAAAAACCTCTAATGAAAAAAGCTATTACACGAAACACAGTATGGAATAAGAACATGTGTTCAAAAGAAGAATGCACCTCTGGTGAAAAATTCAACAGTTGATACATGAAGACACAATGTAATTATTAAACTTGAAAGAACAGCCTATGTTTCAAAGAAGGAAAAATTTCTAATAAAAATGCATCAGCTATAACATTTATACACGAAACAGTACAAACACGAAACTTGAAAGAACAGCGTACGTTGGAAAGAAAAAGAAAACTTCGATATCAAATAATCGGAATTATAATATTCACACTCAGCACAAATGGAAAACTTGAAAGAATAGCACATGTTCAAAAGAAGGAGAAATTTCTGATGAAAAAGTCAGTGTGCTACACAAAACGCAATAAAATAAGGAAACATGAAAGATGAGCCAAGGTTAAAAGAAGGAGAAATCTTCAATGAAAAGTCAGCTATTTTAATAGCTTGCTATCGAAAACAATTTACAGTATGAATAACAATAGTATACTCACTTGAAAAGAATATTTGCTTTCTAATATGAAATATGTATAATTAAGTATGATTGAATTGCTATTCGACCGAATGTCCATTCGACCAAATGTCATTCGACGAAATGTCTTTCGACCAAATGTCCTAAACCTAATATATGTTATCTGAAAATAAACTTTCGACCAAATGTCCATTCGACCAAATGTCCTTTCGACCAAACGTACTTTCGACCAAATGTCATTCGACCAAACGTCATTCGACCAAATGTCATTCGACCAAATGTCCTAAAGCCGGAACGGATGGATGGCTTTGCGTCAGCCAGCTCGGTTCGATTCGGTTGCCAATGGTGTAAGCGAATCCCAGCCATGCAATGCGATACGATTCAAATTATAATTATATATCGTTTATGTAGAGCCTGTTTATATTATCGAGGCTTGGGCCCCAGCCATGGAATGGAAGGAAAAGCGACACCATACCAGCCAAACAACGGGAGAACCTGAAACGAATGGAAATTCTATCCCGCCGAATACCGTGAACCTTTGAGTGCGCAAAAAGGTGCATTACAGCAGAGGAGATAGAGAGTCGACAGTCGACGTCGAGGACAACGCGACGACGGTGACACGAAATACACACCAAATGGAAAAACGAAGTATTCATCAGCAACAGAAAAAAAAAACGGAGAGAATTGCTAATTGAAATGTGATACAGTGCAAATAAACTTGCAAAACATCTCTTGACACGTCGGGTATATTACTGCATGAAAAGCGACAAAAAAGATCATAAACCAGCGAAAAAATAAACTGCAAATTGCGGCAGTGAATGAGTTTTATTTTGAGCTCGTAATCGAAACCCGCACCAGACCAACTGCAGCAACAGCAGCAGCAGCAACGAGGTGGGCTTCTTGCTTTGTCGGCTCGAATCATGTCGCTTTGATTGGTTGCACTCTGCACTAGGTTGAATGCAGTGGGGCTGCATCGTCGGTGCAATTGCAGTTGTCCCAAAAAACGAACGTTAATCGTTGGCGATTAAAAAGTCGTCGAAACCTGCTGAATGATGTGCGAATTGTGGGAGATTGAGGTGATATTTTATTTTCACTTGGCAAAGCAACGTACGATTAAAAAAAAACAAATGAAGCTTTGAGCAAGAGCATGGTTTTCCGCCGAGACTAACTATACTGATACATAACTAACATACTGATACGCTGGATGAATCCAAACTCGGTCACTTGAAGTCTTTTATTCCGATGTAGATAAATATTCATTCACACATGATAATCAGCATTGTTCCATTGTTACACTTTTTTTAGCCAAGAGCAAACACATTTTAATTTGAATGGAAAAGCAAACTCTGGACACTTCACGTGTGAACAACGACCCATACAGCTGTTTTCAATTTTTGGGCAAACAAATTAAATTTTTAAACCTGGCAAATTCGTAACGCACAACAAACGGCAGCAGTTATGGGAAATTTAATACCCAACCCGCCTCAAAACTCTTCACCCAGCGTCAGTTGTCGTCGCCGTCGTCAACGCTTTTGATTCATGGGAAACTGTCATCAACACTGCGCGCTGTTTTCCGTTACTAAGTAAGTCGTGTACGATTCCGATTAATGTTTTATTTTTTACCTACTTTGGCTCAAAGCTGAAATCAGAAACCCGACTTTGGTGGGCACCATTCCTCACGCCTCTTATGCGATCCTCCGCGCGCCCAATTCAAGGAGTGTCGCATCCACTTTTGGCCAGTGAAAAATGTTTCCGTTTGTTTTATTTTGTTAAGCTCGAAATAACCGACTTAAATAATTGTAGGAAGTATCTGTTGGTGTAAAAATGCATTGCGATCACTGTATTAAAACATTTAATTACTGTCGGCAAGTTCATCCATTGTTCAATACTAGTACAACAACTTAAAACAAAGCTTAACCAATAGAATAGATGAACAAGCCCAAGCGAATGGAAGCAAGAGTAAAATCATTTTATTTTGTAAGGCAAAGGCATCTTATCTCGAATTTCTCGAAAAGAAAAAGCTTCTCCCGAAAAATATTTGGTAGGCAACAAAGCAACAATCATTTTGCACAACCGCTACCAAATATTTTTTTCGAATAATGTGTTCCACTGCGAGTATTTGATGTTATTGAATAGCATTACCAGTTTTATGTATTTCCATGTTATATGGTTCTTCTTAAGGACAAGGTATTTGGAGTACATAGCTCAAAATTTCTAGAGCACCATTTTTTAGAACCGTTGAACGGATTTGGATGAAAATGCATCACGCTAATTGTTCAGTGGTTGTCAATAGCGTGATGCATTTTAATCCAAATCCGTTCTACGATTCTAAAAAACGGTGCTCTACAAATTTTGAGCAATGTACTCCAAATACCTTGTCCTTAAAGATATGACGAGATTTCCAACTACTGCATAGTGGGAACAATCGACCCAAAAAACGGATCTTTTAACGCCGCTGGTTTCGGTACGTGAAGTTTACCATTTCTAATGTAAAAAAGAACGAGAAATCGATTAATGTTAAATTCATTCACCGCACGGCACGGGAAGTGGTCCATTTTGCCCTTTTTTCATACAAACAGAGAATCAAAATATACTTTCCAAAAACTAACACGGCTGTAGATCATTGAAAATAGCTGCAGGTGCAATTAGAGGTTAATAGAAATCATAAACATGTATGGAAGATCCTTTTAAGTGCTTATATTGCCCCATATGCCCCAACAAATGCTGAAAATTGGAAATTTTACATGATTATGTATGGATTTTTAATTTGAATTTGAATTTCTTTTTTTTTTCCATAAAAAAAATCGCTAGATCTGTTATCACCAGAATTATCTTCAGTAGTTGTCCAAAAAAATGGGGCAATTTGCCCTATTATGATAGAAAAATGAGATTTAAAATGTATTTATAAGAAAAAGATACTGTAATGGAACGTTGAAATTAGTTCTAGTTGTAATTGAAAGCTAACAGCTATCATGCGCAAAAATGAAAGATATTTTCTCTATTTTGCCCTGCATGCCCCTAAAACTGCTGGATGATAACATTTTTTCTATTGTTTTGTAATGTCAATGTTGCAATACATGAAGTTCTAGATCATTTTTCATATATACAAAAACGGTTTATCGATAAGGTTTAGAATCATTCGCAGGAGGGTACAAATAGCTGTCCATTTTACCCCAATTTGCCCTGATTTGTTGTCGCCTTTTAAATGAATTGATGTCCCATTCCGAGAATGATCTGGTATTAATCGATAAACCGCATTTGTATATATCAAAAATGATCCAGGGCTTCATGTTTTGTATCCAGCGACATTACAAAACCATACAAAATATATTATTATCCAGCAGTTTTAGGGGCATGTAGGGTAAAATAGGGAAAATATATTTCATATATGCACATGATAACTGTAAGCTTCCAATTGCACCTAAAACTAATTCCAATGTTCCATAGCAGTATTTTTTTTTCATAAATACATTTTAGATCTCTTTTTTTATGAAAATAGGGCAAAATGGGGCAAATTGGACAACTCCCGAAGATGATTCTGATGATAAAAGATCTTGCGCTATTTATGTCAAACAAATCAACTTCAAGTCAGTAAAATCCATTCATAATTAGGAAAAATTGTGAATATCCGACAGTTATTGTGGCATATGGGGCAAAATAAGCATTTAAAAGGATATTCAATGATCTACAGTCGTGTTAGTTGTTTGAAAGTACATTTTGATTCTCTTTTTGTATGGAAAAGGGCAAAATGGGGCAAAATGGACCACTTCCCGTGCCGTGCGGTGAATGAAATCAGCACCAATCGATTTCTCGTAATTTTTGACGTCAGAAATGGTCAACTTCTCGTACCGAAACCAGCGGCGTTAAAAGATACGTTTTTTGGGGCGATTTTTCCCACTGTGTACTGGTTTGCCCTAAAAAGGTTATGTCAACACAGACTTTGCTGGTTGCGCAGACCTTCTCTGTGTTTGGGCCTAATTGAATACTTTCATGAGTTCTTCGGAAGTTCCTTCAGGGGTTCATCAGGACTTCCTGAAGAAGTTCTTTGGGAATTCCCTGCGGAGTTTTTTGGGAATTCCTCTAGGAGTTCCTCGATAATTTCGCCAGGAGTTACTCGGAAATTTCTGCAGGTATTCTATTATAATTCTTCCAGAAATTTCTTACAAAGTCCTCTAGATGCTCCTTGGGAATTGTTATCTTCGACTCAGCAAATTTACCGCGCGAAGGTTTCGGTAATTAAACTTTTGCTCCAGTCGAGTGATCACACAGATGCGTGACTCAGTCGCAAAGCAAAGGGAATGAGTTGTATCTTGAGCTCAGTATTTCGGCCCGATCCACCAGGTCAGACACCTCTCTCAAGCGAAGGGCTGATAAACTGACAGATGAGATATACTTAAAGCACAATCATTAACTCAATTCTCTTTACCTGGTTCTGAGTATAGTTACCGCTTTCGCAATCTCGATTTTTCTAAGTCCAGAGCTAGAAACCTTTCTTAGGCGAAGGTCTAGTGATTCTGGAGGGAATCTTCGAGTTACCAAAGTGACACTAGGACTTTCTTTCTGAAGTGAAACGTTCGACTTTAGGGAGCACACTAACTTTATTTCTAACTATGAGCTTATATTTATACGGCCAAACTTAACTTACAAATGTACCTGAGAAGAAATGAATCATATTTCTGTTTTGGTTACTTCTTAACGACGCTGCCTGCACATGCTAATTTTACCTACTCCTATTTCCTTTTGTCCTTTCTCTCTACCCAAAGGCTTCAGATAACGTTGCTTATCTGCTGCTATGCGTACCGCTGCCTGAAAAGGTTTTGCTTTTATTATTTTATGACTGCTTTCCAGATTGTTCTGGCGACCTGTCTGGGTTCCATTTATGGTAGTAGTAGAAATTTGGACAAATTATACGATACACTTCGGTTTCGTTAATTGATGATTGAAATTAATAATATCGCGTGGCAACAGGAATTTATCCACATGTTCCTCAAGAATTCCTTCAGCAATTCCTCGGGAATCCTCGGACATTCTTTCAGGAGTTCCTTCCTCCAGGAGTTCTCCCAGAATTCCTGCAGTTGTGCCTTGGGACTTTCTCTAGAAGTCACTCGGAGTTTGATCTCGAATTCCTGTTCAAACTCCTTAAGAACACTTGAAGGAATTTACGAGGAATTATTGGTGAAAAAACACTCGAGTAACTCCTGGAAGAATTATCGGGAAATACCTGGATACCCAAGGATTTTCTGTAAAAACTCCTGGAATTTTCGAGGAATTTCTAGGAAAATATTCGTGAGATTTCTGAAGGATTTTTTTTTTATTTGTATTAACGAGATTTTTAGCCCAAGGCTAGTTCATCTCGGGACCCACGCTTTACTTCCCTTCCGAAGGAAGAACTCACATTTTGTGAGTTTGTCGGGAGTGGGATTCGATCCCAGGTCCTCGGCGTGATAGTCAAGTGTTCTAACCATCACACCAGGTCCGCCCCCTTCTGAAGGAATTCCCAAAGAATTTTGGGGCAACTTCTGGAGAAATTCCTGAGGAATTCTTCTGAAAGAATTCCCGAGAAATTCCTGAAGAAATTCTCGAGGAACTCCTGGAGGAAACCCCGAGCATCTCCTGGAGTTATTTCCAAGGATCTTCTGGAGATATTCCGAAAGGCCTGCAGGAGAAATTCCAGAGAGACTGCTGGAGCAAATACAGAGTAACTCCTGTAGAAATTTTCAAGGAACTTCTGAAGGAATTCCCGAAGAACTCCAGGATGTATTCCTAATGATCTTCTGGACGTATTTTCAAGGATTTTCTGAAAGAATTCCAGAGCAACTCTTGGAGGAATTTCTGAAGAACTCCTGGAGTAATTCCCGAGGTATTCGCGAGACACTTTTAGGAGGTTTTTCCAATGGCTCTTCGAAAAAAAAATCCCAAAGTACTCTTGGAGGAGTAACCAAAAAACTTCTGCAGGAATTTCGGATAAACTCCGAGGAACTCCTGGAGGAATTCCCGAGGCACTTCTAGGGGAATCCTAAAAAAAACTCCTGGATGAATACCTGAGGATTTCCTGGAATGCCCGTGGAACTTCTGGATGAATGTCCGAGGAACTCCTGGAGGAATTCCCGAGCAACTCATGGAAGAATTCCCGTGGACTTTACGGGGAACTCCTGGAAGAGTTTGCGGGAAACATCTTGAGAAGTTTCTGGGGAACTCCTGGAGAAATTTTCAAGAAACTCCTGAAAAAATATCAAGGATTTTTTGGAAACGACCAAAAATATAGATAGACTTTTTTTTAAAATTCGCAGATACTGACTGATATCGCTACCAGCTCTGCGCCTCTTCTTTATTTCATCAAGGTGCAAACATATATTTCGATCATACTTCACCCGGTTGATACCTAGCTCCACTTAGATGTAGCCCAAAGAAGTACCTGTTCCAACAAGAATTACTTGTGGAATATTCGAGAAATCTTGCAGAAATTCCTGAGGAGTTTCAGTAGGAATTTCAGAGTAACTGCTGGAGGAATTCCCGATGAACTCCCACAGGGATCCTCGTGGAACTGTGAAAGATTTTCCCGAGGAACTCCTGAAGGAATTTCCAATGATCTTCAGGATGATTTCCCAAGGATTTTCAGGAGAAATTCCCGAGGATCTCCTGAACGAATTCTCGAGGAACTGCTGTTGAAATTTCCGAGGAACTCCTGAAGGAAATTCCTGTAAAACTCTCCAAGGAGTTTCTGAATTGCTTCAAGGAAAATTCTGGAGAAGCTACTGGGGGCATTCCCGAGGAACCTGTTTTGGTATTTTTTGTGGAACTTGTGGAAATATATCTGAGAAACTTTTTAAATTATATTTTTTTTATAAATTTTCGGGAAACCCTAGAAAAATATCAGGGAAATCCTGAAGAGAATCATGCATTATTACTGAAGGACGTCTTCTGGGTGAGCTCTTCAAATTAATCTTTTTGAAATCCTGGAAAGAATTTTCGGATAACTAATGTAGTCATTTCCAGGGAAATAATGAAGGAGTTCTATCACAAATGCTGTAGGAATTCTTGGGGATCTTCGAAGATGTACTAAAAGAATTCCCGTGGAATTCATGGGGAAGCAATGGAGAGATTCCTGGAGTACTCTCAGAGGAATTCCCGGGGAAATTCTGTAAGAGTTTTTACTAAGATCTCCATGAGAACTTCTGGATAAATTACCTGGAAACTCCTGAAGCAATTCCCGAGGAACTCCTGGAGGAATGCCTGAAGAGTTCCTAGATAAAAACTCCAACAGGTTTTCCCAGTGTACTCAGGTAAATTTCGGGTAGTTCCTGGAGAAATTTCTGTGAAAATTCTGGAGATATGCTCGGAGTAATTCTCAAAGTATTCCAGGGGAAATCTTGGGAAGACTTAAGAAAATTTTAGAAACAATTCTCAGATGTTAGAGGAAACCTTGACGGAGCTCCTGAACAAACCTCAGAAAAACTATTGTATGGAAATTTTAAGAAAGGATAAGAAGAGTTTCATGCGGAGCTCCTTGAAGGCATCCCATGAGATATCACAAAAATGGGAAAAATCACAGAAAATACTACCGAAGGAAGGCCAGAATCCTATAGGAATAACAAAAGGAAGCCCTGGGTGAATCGCACTAGCAACTTCTGGAGGAATTTCAAAAGAAACTCCTATTGGAATCCAGGAACGAAGATAACACTAGAACGTCTTGGCATGTTAACCAAAAATTGTCCGAAATCCCACCAACTTCCGAGTCAAACAATAATTATCACAACTCCCACCAGAATCACTGAAGCTTTTCTTAAATTTTATCCCTAAGGATTTATGTAATTAATGAAGAAATTCCCTGAAATGCAATCAGGTTTGACGAATTGTTCACCAAAATTTTTCGGAATGCCTTCAGAGTTTGTTTGAGATACCTCATACATTTACATGAGCTTTACATCTACAGTTCAAAATAAATATCGCCGAAGCCCTCTCATAGTTTCTTGAGGAATCCGATAATACATTTTCTGGAAATTTTGTTTGCCCGCCCCGTAATTTCATTAAAACCTTTACCATATCGACATATTGTCGCTTCGCTACCAAACCGGACGTCACATATCTGAGTCGTGACGTGACCCAACTTCTGAATCACTTCGGAAGTAGTGCGCACTAAAGCTATGTTCATTTAGAACCCGGAATGACAAAATCACGTATATCTTAGGGATGGAATAACAAACATGAAAGGTGAAGCCCTCAAAACTTTTTTTTTATTTCGAAATGAGCGGCAATTCAGTGAATTGAGAAAACGCGAAATTTGAGTGTTTTTTTTTTCGTTGATAAACACTACCCATCTGTGACGATACCACTGAACGTCTCCGGCTGTCAGGGGATCCGCAAGCGGCAAGGTAGGCCTACTGCTCATCTTTCGTGAGTGTGTTAGTGTCGACTGGAAACGCGACCTGGGGCCTGGTCGAATCCTGCTTGGAAATCGGTTTGTGTTGCCGATGAGGATGGCCCGCAAAATAGCATTATTGTGTTGTTTGGGAAGGCCCGCTCGATGCATGTTAGGTAGGCGTAGTTTGTTCGAGTTTGACGTGCCTACACCCTCCCTGGTCATGGCAGCTCATCAAAATAGGTAAAACCTCTACATATCCCTTGTGTGCGTTTTTGAAAAGCAGCATGCGATTCTTGAGGCTGTCATCCTTGTATGAATTGGTTCTCATCATCTTGTTGCGAAAAACCCATGCCCAGAGTTCGAACTTCTTGCCAAATCTTCAAATTCAAAGCAGATTTATCAATAAACCCAAGCTTTTTTCTTCCGAGGACGCTTCCTTATGCCATGATTAACAACATCTGTGCACATAATACATAATGGTTTTGACGATATTAACATTTTTCACGACTGTCGTACCTGACCACGCTAAATTTTCAACGTATTTGTGCAAGATTTTTTTCCTCCTCTTGTCTTCAATCTGAAATAACTTTTCACACGTTGCAAGAAAATCGATGAAATTTTCACCATTTAAAGAGGATTAGTGTATGATAAGAGTGCTGCAAAAGAATGATGATTATGTTCATTGAGAGCGCCACTAGAAAATGTGACATGATTCCGGATTCTAAGTGGACATGCCCTTTTCAAATGTTGCTCCAAATATGGTGTTTTTTTTAAATAATTAAATAATAACTCGAGCAGTCCTTAGGGTATTGGTTCCCTTATTAAGCATGTGGCTCCCATTTTCATCCTACGAAAAACAAAGGATTTAAGCGCTGTTTGTTTTGTTTCTTATTTTTGTATTTTTTGTTAGAAGTGAGCACCCATGAAAACAAAAAGAATGGAATCAATCGGTCCCGTAATCGCTTGTTTTCGAATAGGATGAATATGGGAGCGTGAGATTACTGATGGCACACATACCCTACCAAACCTAGAACTCGTTGAGGTATTTTTTGTTGGTGACTGACCTACACAATACCAAAATAGGCTATTTCCAACCCAGGATAACCGACCAATACCTTGTCTTGGTATGAGTGATGTATCAATTATTCGTTCCTGCTCGGAATGTTAATCTTCATTGTGAGAATAACTACATTTATCAGAGTTGGGCATATTCAGGATGGTTAATGTCAAATGACACTCGCCCAAACCATCGCTGCAAAAGACAACCACAGTCTATCAAAACAGAATCGACTAACGCCAAAGGAACTCAAGCTAACCCTCGTTCGAGACAGATTCGACTACATCCAACAGCAGGTTTGAACCAAACGATGAAACACAAAGCATCGCCGAGATGAACTTTTGTTCTACGCCTTACATTCATGTTCATATAGTGTGCTTTGTTTGTATTTGTTGTGCCATGCAATACTACTTAACAAATCGACCTTAATCCTGGCCCTGTCAGATGACAGTCATCCAGCAGTGAGTGACATAGGCCAGGGGAAGTGGTTCACCTAGGATGAACCAAACGTCAAATTCACGTTTTCTTTTCATAGAGGCTCTAGGAAAAGAAAACAGTGATTTTGACATTTGGTTCATCCAAGGGCGCTTCCCTATAGCTCTGCGTCTGAACGACTGGTGACGCGCCTTGGGCTGCTCAGGAAATTTACAAACAAAGAGCGTGGCGAGAGCTCCCACCTTGGCTCCCACCGTATTAGTGCGTTCATCGTGAACGTGTTTGTTAGCGACAAACAGACGGTCGGCTGTTGCGTTGTTGGAAGAGAAGGCAAATTAAGTAGATGTTGCAGCTTTTCTGTGTCAAGATGGTGATGGTTTACAAGACTGATACTTAACTACTGTTATTGTCAAGATCTAAACTTCAGGACAGTTTGGATGCCCCTAATTGTCCCAAAGGTTTATAATAATACCAAGTAGACTTTAGGTTGGTCCATCGCGGTTAATTGATTATGCAACTTTATTCAGTAGGAGAATTGGGGGTAATATGAACACCCTAAGCGTTTGTGGTTGTTTCCAATAGAAATATGACAAAATCTTTATTTTTCACCCCGTAATATCGTAGATGGCAAGATATTCAAAGAGTTCTGGAAGAAAATATTAATAAAAAAATACAGTTTTTTTACATTATTTTCGATTACAAAACATGCAAGAAAACAGAGTCATGAAAAATAGTGTGGGTAAAATGAACATGTCTTTTTTTTATCTGTATATATATATATTAACGAGATTTTTAGCCTTAGGCTAGTTCATCTCGGGATTCCTTCCGAAGGAAGAACTCACATTTTGCGAGTTTGTCGGGAGTGGGATTCGATCCCAGGTCCTCGGCGTGATAGTCAAGTGTACTAACCATCACACCAGGTCCGCTCCACATGAACATGTCTTCAAAAACAAGTTTAAATGTATAATTTCGATATATTCAAGTGTTGGCCAACACATTTAGTACAAACTTTATATGCTACAATTTTAAAACTTTTGATATATAATTTGGAATGTGCTGGAATAATTATTTGTAAAAAATGTACCGTAAACCGGGGTCAAATTGATCTCTGGGTCGAAATTGATCAGACGATTTTCAGTTAGATAAAACAAACTTCAAATATTTTCCATGCAAATATCATATAGTATCGGTTTTCAAAAGCACGATTTTTGAAAAGAAACTATTTAAAATATGCTCAACCTAACTGAAAAGAATCTGATCAATTTCGACCCGAAGATCTATTTGACCCCGGTTTACGGTACTAAAACAAGCAATTTTTCGGATAAAATTCTTATTTTATGAGCCCAAAATACTTTTTTTTTCTTAACTTTTTGCACTAGTTGTGTCTAAATATGTGCAATAGATTTCAATAGTCCGAGTTGGCACAAAATTTTATAAAAAATGGGTAAAGTTGTTATAAAAATTGTATTGAAAGCGTAACCTAATTTTTTTGCCAATATTATCTTTTGGAAGTACATTATTGGAATATGGGATCACACATGTCATAATTTGCGAAAAATATACGAATTGACCTTCATTCAGATAAGCTCAATTTTACATCAGAGCATATTTTTTGTGTGGTTTTTGATATTTTCGTCATAATAAAGTGGTTTATTCAATTTTTAAGTTTAAGATCAGCAGAAGTATGATGTTTTACGTTATCACACAGCATCCAATCGTTAAAACATGCAGAAATACGCTAATTGCTGTGAAACTACACCCTGTTCATTTTACCCACAATTCCCCTATATCTGATATGGATGATGTTACGAGTGTAGACCTGAAGTTCTGAACTCTATTTTTTTTTTACCAATTCATTTATTTAAAGGCTCATCCGCCGAGACCAGCTTTACAGAGCCGAGCATCTAATCTTATTACACATGAAATAATTAAGAAAATTGTCCTTTTTTATTTTTCACTGAAAAAACTTTCTCTTTTGACAGCATGTCGATTATGCGTTCCGCTACATGGCCGGTGTTTGGGGAACACTGATCATTGCAAACGTTCTTGCTATTCGCCCCCAAAACGACGATTCGACCGCTTGGGAGTGTTGTCATCGTCGTGATGATGCTTCCCGAAAGCAATGTCAAATTCGTTCGGGGTTTCAAAACATTGGAAAGAAATTCATTATTTTCACAGTCAGATTGAGATTTATGAGTAAATGAGAGTGATCCGAAGGTATAACTGTTTATTCTGAGCATAACAGTATTTTTTACGGCAGTGAAAACTAATTAAAAGTACGATATTTCTGGGTCTGAAAATCGTTCAGGCGAAGTGGACAGCAAATCTAACCTCGAATATCCTACAATTCTAACCTCAACTCCTCACTTGCACAAGCCGGATCTCATTTTTCACGGAAATGGTGGAACAAAATGCAAAACTAATGTACGTGCGACCGAGGGAATCAAAAGTTCTACCATTCCCACATAAAAAAAATTGTGGGATGTGGGTTGTAAGTAGGAACAGTAAAATAATTCCCCCAACAGATTATGTTGATAGGTATGTAAAAAGAGGTAAACATCATCAGTTCGGTAGTTGCGCTACCGAAACGAAGATGGGTAACAGTATGTTTTGTTTTGCCCTTGAAAGCCAATCGCTCTTCGCCTGTTTTGTGGATCGCCTTCGCTTATGGGTAACCACACTGTACTCCGCCGACGAATTCGAGTCATTGTCGTCAATGTCAGTCCAATCCTCTTCATTGTGTTTCCCGTCTTCAACAATAGGCACGCTCGATGATGTTGTTGGTGCGAGAGGTAACGATTTGTGATGCTGTTTGTCTATCGGTGGGAAGTCGACGTGGTTCAACAAATTGGATGATGACAAAGATGTTGCTGATGGGGTTTCAATAGCGGAGCTAGAATCCGATGTCTTCTCTCCAGGGTTGGATGGTCCATATGGTTTTGGTTGATTGGGATACACGACCATTGTTTTCTGATTTTGTATGGAGACGGTTGAAGGAATATCTCGGAAAAGATTCATGCGCAGTACCCGCACACCGTTTGGTAGGCCCGCAAAGTAATGCTTCCATGTTTCATTTCTAATGGAAATTACTTCCCCAAACTTGATCATATAATCGCTAACGGCTGCGTTGCTGACCGACGGAGGAAGATCAAGCACACGCACTGTTACTGCATCGCAGTCAACGAACACCGGGATCCGAAACTCTTTGTTGTTACACACCATTGTCCGTTTCAGATTGTGCTCTGTCTGGTACCGACAGACGATATCGGTAGAAGCCATTTCAATTAGCACACAGTTGCGTAGGTGATGCAGCTGTATGCTCGTGACATCCGAATATTGGAGATTAATTCGTCTCGTTAATGCTAGAACTAGGTAACTGGTTTTGCGAAATCACGAGCAATTTGTTTACATCTGAACGGTCAACACAATAAACAAAAGTTTGTCGATTGAAACTACAAAAACACATACTGATTCTTCATTTAAGATCAACAAAGTGTATGTTTTATAGCAGGATAAGTTTCACCAGCCATTTTTATCCGTACTTTCCAAAACGAGTTACCTAGTTCTAGCATTAAGGGGGCGAATTTCTGTCTCCAAAAACGCTTGCACTTTCCCAATTTCAGGACGATGAATTGGGAGCACACTGAAATCGACCACTAAAATGTTTTTCCGCACACCGTACATTTTTTACAAGTGGCGATCGAGAACGGGAGATCAAAAAAAGCACGTCCGATGTATGTGATGTGTGGCTGTAAACTCGTTCTGAACTCTAAGGTAGTTTGGATAATCTAAAATATCCCTATAGTGTCTCCAAATGCCATTTGAATCCAGCAGATGCTATTATTTATGGATAAAAATCCTACAATTTTTCTTGTAGATTTGAAGGACTTCATTATAGGATAGTTTGGACAAGCCCAGGTTTATACTAATATCTAGTAGACTTCAGATTGGTCCAGTAACCGCCGTTGATTATGCATCGTTACTCAGTAGTACAGATATGGCTACTGTTACGAGTGTAGTCCTAAAATTCTGAGCTCCAAGTTAGTTTGGCGGACCTGAAATATCCCTATAGTGTCTATAGAAGACATAGATTTCAAGAGCTTCACGGAACCCAGTAGATTATGCAATGCTATTATTTATGGCGATAACACATGGGTAATTCTCGCTGAGACCGGCCCACTATTTACGCCTTGTCTTCAAAAATGTTTAAGGTGCCGATTTTCTGAAACACACCTCGCTAAAAAGTAAGGAAAATGCATTTGGTTACTCAAATTGATGGACCCCCCGTTAGTTAGAGCCAGAACAATTTTTGCAAACCCCCCGATTTTGGTCAACTGGTGGCTCATTTTAACCGTTATTACTCGAAAGTTTCTCCAAAAACCACCTCAAAAAGAATTGTTGAAAAGAGGAAAGGTCGAGCTACTATTTACAATAATAAAAAGTTGAGTCGGCCATATTGATTTTGGCCGTCATCTTGGGTTTCTCATTGCTTTTATAACTTTTTTAGTGTTTTGAAAAGCTTAAACCTTCAGCTTTCCATTAGTGGGTTCAGATTTTAAATTCGTAAACACTACGAAATAATGCTGCATTTATGAAATCGGCCGGCATCGAGCCCAGTGCGCAAAAGCGGCATGATTTACAAAACTGCAGATAATCTTTGAAAGAAGAGAAAGACATATCTATTTTTTATAATGTTATGTATAAATGTCTCAGCTTTCAATTGATGCAAAAATTTTGAAAATCGGTGGTTGCCAACACGGTGAAAACAATGTTTTGGTATAAAAATCCAAGATGGTGGCCAAAATCAATATGGCCGACCTAACTTTTTATTATTGTAAATAGTAGCTCTATCTTTCCTCGTTTCAACAACAATTAGTTTAGAGGTGGTTTTTGGAGTAAATTACAAGTTATAACGGTTTAAATGAGCCACCATTTGACCAAAATCGAGGGGTCTGCACAAATTGTTGTGGCTACTTACGAGGGGTCCATCAATTTGAGTAACCAAATGCATTTTCCTTACTTTTTTAGCAAGGACTTTCAGAAAACCGCCACCTTAAACATTTTTGAAGACAAGGTGTAAATAGTGGGCCGGTCTCAGCGAGAATTACCCACATAACATTATTTATTAGAACAATTGGTATGTCAATTATTTCGTTTCTCCGAACTTCATGGTTCTGTGTTCTGTTTTATTAAATGTTGGGGTCATATATGACCCCTCCGGCTCCGAAGGGTTAACCCTCGAGTGATCGTGCTGTTGTATTTTACACAACACGTTGAAAAAATCTCAGCATTAGCGTGGTGTTGGTGATGGCAAACCGACGAAAGATTAAAGATAATTGATTCTTAACGGTGTGATGCATGTAATTATACTGTTTCACCACCCATATTTGCAATTCAGTATACCCTACATTCGGCTCGTCAATTTTATCTGACAAATGTCGTGTTTTCATTATTGTCACAACGATGGTAATCCTACACCCACCCGGGCGAATTGTAACTGCCTAAAATGGATAAAGAATCGTCCTTTTTCATGTAACGGGAGAGCTAGCAAAGAGTAATTTTTCATGCTATCAGCTATCGGTAGAGTGACTATGGAAACATTTTGCGATTCCACACTGCAGTAAAGCCCACGCCCTTGATATCAGAGCGCTTGAATCGGGTTTCCTTCTGATGTAAATATTATGTTACAAAAAAGTTTACTAGGATAGGAAGGATGATAGAGTGATGAGACGGTATTCATTTTCGGATAACTGATACCTTTATACATCAATTAGTTGTCAAGGAAACTTTTACATTTTTCATTATACAGTTTTATGGAACTCTGTCAGCTCACGGAATTGAAAAAAAAATAAGTTATAAATATATTTGTTTCCCCAATTAAAAAGTGCTTACAAGGAATCTGGTAAACATAATATTATATTATTATCTACAGCATTTTATTGAGCTCTTTTTTTGGCGTGATGCTCCAACCGGGACAGAGCCTGCTTCTCAGCTTATTCTAATGAGCACTTTCACTGTTATTAACTAAGAGCTTGTTTTGTGAATTAAACATTAGGCACTTGTATATGGGTAAGGACAAAGATTTTCTATGCACAAGAATGACATGATTATTTGGAACATTTCTTGAACCGCATCGAGAATCGAACCCTCTCGGTCCATAACAATCTTCGTTGAAAAAAACAAAAAAAAAAACTTCCTCCTCATCATTTCCTATAGTCCATCAATCTAGGCAGCTCAGCTGGACTCCTCAAAAGATCCAGTTACAATTATTATCCTTCGTCCACCGCTGGCTGGCTGAGCTTGTTGCTGATGCTCTGACATCTCCCCACCCCACACACCCGGCGGATTCAATGACACTTTTCCTCAGTTGCAGCAGCACCACATGTATTCTCCCTGTCAACGGAGGCCACACTTTCCAATGTCGTTGCGCTCTCGGTTCAGGCCCATGGCCCAGCTGCAGCAAGCATGGCACGGCACGCGAAAGGCGATCTCCGGTCCGGTATCATGATTTTAATAAAATAATGACTTTACGCTTGGAAAATATCACTTTACAGACTGCTCGACTCTCAGGTTCTCTCAGACGCTCACTCACACCGGTCGACGGTGATGGTAGGACGTTTCTTTTGGCTAGGGTGATGCCAGATTGAAGTTGTTCTGGGGAGTTAACAGGACTTTATGGAATATCTCCTTCAATTTACTACATTTGTGGAAATAGGGAATCGCGCCACTTGGGCGGCGGCTTCTATTTTCGTCTGTTTTCCGCTATAACTCAGTCAAATATGAACCAATTGACACATTTTTTGGAATGCGGTGAGATAGGTATAGTATCTACCCGTGTACAACATTTCAAGTCAATTGGTTCAAAATTGACTGAGTTGTAGTGGAAAATAGACGAATATAGAAGCCACCGTCCAAGTGGCGCGATACCCTAATTTATTGCTGTTTTTGGAGCAAATCGTGCATTTACCGCTGTGGCTATCTGAGCCCTAAGTTTCAGACCTACCTACTTTTTTGTTATATGTTTTGTTTCTTCAAAGACGCCATACATAGTCATTGTATCCTTGAATATTTAGAACTTCCACTACTGAAATCAGATCATATTGTAAAACCTATCTATTCATCAAGCACCTCACCCTAATCCGCTGCCAATATTTCCACATTTTCTTCCCATTTCTGCACAGGACTTTGCCGAGACGGCCATGAACGACATTCTCGGCTGGTATGGCTACGGGGACAGCGTGGATCATCGTATCGATATCAGCACGGCTCCTCCGCCTTCCCGCTCGAATGCAGCAGCAGCAGCAGCAGGTGACTCTGGCAACAACCAGCGCAGCAACAACGGTAGCAAGGACAGCAGCAGCTCGTCATCATCATCCACCCTGACTACGACGTCGGTGGGGGCGATGGGTGCAGCGACGACGACGACGAAATCGAAGCACAGCAAGACACAACAGCACAAGCCCAGGCAATTCAATATGCTGCAGCATAATTCCAGTGAGATAAGTGATAGCATTATTGCATCGGCGGCGGCAGCAGCGGCAGTCGTCGTCGCATCAGGTGTAGTTTCACCATCGTCGTCGTTAGGAAAGCCTACCAGTAGCACGAGCAACAATAATAATAATAAGGCCACTACCAACAGTAGCAGCGGGAATAGTAACAGCAACAACACCCGAAACGGTGTTAATTTACATCACCGGGCTGAAAGTTCCACATCCGAGAAGGATAGCTCCCGGGAGAGTTCGAAAAGTCCACTGCTGGTGAAGATGCTGGACAAGCAAGGTGAGATTTGATGAGCCGTTCTTCTTGCTGGGTCATGCTGAATATGGGGAAATGTGCAGTAGCTAACCCCAGTAACCCCCTCTTAATATTCACAAAAATGGAAGTCTTTCAAAAACTGTGATTTGATCCTAAGTTTGTTAAAAGTTTCAAATAATCTTTATGGGGGACATGCTCCGCCTTTATTCTCAAACGAATAGCAATGGAAACGCATGGTTTGTTACTTCACTGGGCAGGCCCGTGCACAGAAGTGGCGCCAAGGGAGGGGTTTTTGCCAATTTCGACACAAGGCGGGGAGGTGGGGTTCACCTAGTGTATGAAGTGTCGGTTTCCTTTAACTAAGATGGGTTGTAAAATGGAATGCCGAGTTTAAAACACTTCTATTTTCTTGTCTAAATAAGGCTAACATAATCAGGTCAAAAACCTACAACATAGGGGGAAAAAGAAATCGGGGGCGTTCAAAATCTGGTCAGCACTTCATTATAATACTAAATTATTTCAAATTTCTGCAATTAAAATATAATAAATAAATCTCGATAAAAATATTCCGGATAATCGAGTCTAAAATTCCGGATAATCGAGTCTCCGGATAATCGAGTCTCCGGATAATCGAGTCCGATCTGTATCAAGCAAATATTGTTAAGTTGCTTTTACCACATTGTATACCTAACAAATGAGACTGTTTATGATTGAAAACGATGAATCTTATCTCACTTTCTCTACACTCGCTTGCACCCGCTTGACCCAAACTCATAACCTCCCCCACCCCCCTTCGCAATGGTAAGACAAAGGTTCGAAAAAAAAGGGTGCATCAATTATAACTTAGGTAATACCCATATCATATCAATTACAAGAAATTGTTCGATAAGTTAGGGTATTATACCATTTGGGCAGGTGTATACCTATTTTGGGCACTTACCGCTACAACTAAATCAACTGTATACCTAATGACTTTATTTTTGGCGCTGGAATACGTTGAGTATCTTATCCTATTCAAAAGTTCAAATAAATTGGTATAAAATTGACTTAGTTGTAGCGGAAAGAGTCTAAAACAGGTACACCTGCCCAAATGGTACAAGACTCTGTTTGTGTGAAACATTACGAAGGGGATTTTTTTTCCAGTGTGATTTACTGATAGTTTCTAAGTTTAGCCACATGTATAACAAAAAACAATAATTGCTACAAATCTTATTTTGCACCATTACGAGTAAAAATATGTTCTCTTTGAAATAACATAATATTTTACAATGCTTTACAAGATATTTCAAATTTTATTTTTTTTCCGTTTTGACTCCTTGTCACCCTCCATCGACGGTACACTAGATCAGGGATGCCATATATACAGATTTATCTGTATTATACAGATTTTTGAGCTTCCTTACAGATTTCGTTTATATGAAATACAGATTTTTAAGCTAGAGGGGCCGTTTTATTTTTTATGGGATAGATGTTTCTCCCAAATTTTGTATGGGATACAGATTTTTTAAAAGAGTGATACAGATTTTTCATAAAATCTTCTGGCATCCCTGCACTACATGTTGACTAATCTAGCGTAACATTTGAAAATAGATGATTCACAAATTGATTGATGATTCCCTTGCTCGTCTTATTACACCTTCTAGAGCATGGGTTCCCAAACTTTCTGGTGCGCGACCCCCTTTTCCCTGAAGACGTACTTTTTGCGACCCACAATAGAAATTCCCTCATTTATTGTCTGTTACAGAAAAATATAAACCCGGGGGTCGTAACCCACAGTTTGGGAAACCATGTTCTAGAGCGATGTTGAAGAATAGGCATGTGAGTCCGTCAACAGTCTTCGGCGAGATTCGAATGCCGCCTCAACTCATTAATGCCCGAATCATGCCACAATCGTAATATACTTCTGATTTTTCTGGAGTATCTCGAACCCGCAAAAGAAAGTAAGTTCGAAAACGAAAATCTGCGGTGAAATTGTTGTTTAAATACACAGTGGGGCATATGCACTTGAAACATTTAAAAAACTATGTTTACCAATTTTGTTACGAAGCTGCTTGATTCATATGAGCTATGTGAATTATTCGTGGATGACTGGTATGACGCCTGGAATAGTTGATATAATGTTGAATGGAGAATTCACAGCATAAAATCTGCCGTGTGCAGCATAGTTGTCCCATGACCTATGCGAATCTCTATTAACCTTCACGTACCCGACCCCCAACATCTCATTTTCAAAATGCTGGCATTTCGTCAATTTTCATCCAACTTTTTTGAAGTCACCCTCAATCGATCATTAATTGGTGCAAGTTTATTACACCCAAGTGGCCATGCAATATCCGAAACCATTCAGGAGATAATCCGGATTGTACTGGGGTCAGGGAGGGTGCCGAAATTGCTAAAAATGATTATTTCGTGTGTTTTTGTGTTTGAACCATCGATTTTCAGCGGAATTTTCATTGCGAACAATAAAACACAACTGCGATAAGCAGATTTGAATAAGTTGACCCATCCGGATCACCGTGACAGGTTCCGCGGGGGCCTCATTGGGGTCACTTCTGGTTTTCATCCAAAACATGTCGTGCGACATATCAAACTTCATGATTTCGAATGACTGAGTCAGAAACGATACGCTGAAGTCTGTATCAACTAATATGGCCACCCCGAAACATCTAGCATAGGTTCCACGGGGGTGACATCGGGGACATTTCTGGTTTGCAACTAAAACTTGCTGTGCGACTTATCAAACTTCATGATTTCAAGAGAATGGGGCTGAAAAAATTGACTGAAGTATGAAGCAACTGATATGGTTGCTCCGGAACATCTGAAACAGGTTCTGCGAGGGCCTCTCAAACACAATAACACACGAAATAATCACTTTTAGCCATTTGGCAAAACAGACAACTCCCCCACCTCCTGACCCCAGTATAATCCAGAATGTCTCCGGAATGGTTCCGGAAATTTCATGACCACTTGAGTGTAATAAACTTGCACCAATTTATGATCGATTAAGGGCGACTTCAAAAAAATCGGATGAAAATTGACGAAATGCCAGCATTTTGAAAATGAGTTGTCGGGGGTCGGGTATGTGAAGGATAACATGGGGCAACTACGCTGCACACGGCAGAAATGTTATAGAAAGGAATTACATTGCACAATTGTGCAACAGAAATAGAAAACTTATTAAAATCTTGAATAATGTGTCAAAGCGCAACATTTTTTTGTCTCAAGAACAAACTTATGTGTCTCCGAAGGATTTTGGGCTGCTGAATCCGAATCCGGGCTCAGATTTGCTCCAACACGTCAGAATTTTGAGCTATGCCTCAATTTATAGGGCAAAATATGCGATTTTGGGGTTTTTTGACTGCAAGCCATTAAGCTTGGAAATATTTTTTTTTAAGCAAAGAAAAGGTTAATTGGTCACTTAATATCTAAATTAACGACTCATGCAAAATATTTCGTTTTACCTAATCAAATTTGATAGATTTAAGCATTTTATGTTAGTATGAAAACTTGCATGCAACTTTTGGAGGATGACTTGTATGGGAAATATCGTACCTAACATAAATCGCTTAAAACTATCGAATTCGATTTGGTAAAACGAAATATTTTGCATGAGTCGTTAATTTAGATGATAATTGACCAATTAACCTTTTGATTGCTTAAAAAAATATTTCCTTGCTTAATGGCTTGCAGTCAAAAAAGCCCAAAATCGCATATTTTGCCCTATAAATTGAGGTATAGCTCAAAATTGTGACGTGTTAGAGCAAATCTGAGCCCGGATTCGGATTCAGCGGCCCAAAATTCTTCGGAGACACATAAGATTGCTCTTGAGACAGACAACAAGTTAATTTTTGTTACGCTGTGTTATCATTGTTAATACCGATACGAAAGGTTGAACATTGGCTACTTTTTCGATTGAAAAATCATTTCCCAAGCAGCACCTGCAACATTATCCAAAATGTGGTTTTCTATGCGTTGGTCTAAAAGAGTTGCAATAAAAGCGCTCGCAACTTTCATCTTGTCAGTTGAGTTGCATTTAAACTCCGAATATCGTTAAGTTGCAGCTTTGTTTCATAGGAATTACAAATAACATCGCATTATACATCGATTTATGGAGGCGGAGCTTACATATTCCTCACAAGTGGCAACACAGTCAGCTTGCATTAAATGTGTTATGTAACACACATGAAACATCTTCCTCTGGTTTGTTTGTTCAGATTAGGTTCAAAATGTGTTGCGGAAAACTTGCGCGTCTTTTCATTTTGACAGCTTTCTAACTTGTGGCAAAGACGGTACCGTAAACCGGGGTCAAATTGATCTCCGGGTCGAAAATGATCAGACGTTTTTCAGTTAGATCAAGCATACTTTACATAGTTTTCTCCCAAGTATCATGATGTAGGAATCCTATAATAAACGATACATGTGAGAAAACTATTGAAAACATACTTTATCTAACTGAAAAACGTCTGATCAATTTCGACCCGGAGATCAATTTGACCCCGGTTTACGGTACAATGAAGTAACGCGTAATTTCAGTAGCTTTTATGGTGCATTGAGCAGCAAATCTTTCACAGAGCTTCTGGTGTAGTATGTAAGGTGAGTGGTTAATACTCCTGGTGTCCATGGTTTGAGTCTGAATATATTTTTTTCATTTTTTCATCATTCCCCCTGTCTCATGTTGCATAACGATTTAAAATTTGCGCTTTTTGCGTTCCAAAGAAGAAGCAATTGTGTTGTGTTGTCCTTAATTAGAACAGTGAATAAATTGCACTGATGTTGCTGATACTGGCTTTGAAACAAGTCGTGTTGCTTGGGGTACAGTAATGTGTACAGCACAATTTTAGTTCAGCTATCATTACTATTCTAAAGCAACAATTCAGCATGCATGCACAAACGAATCCACAAACAAGGCATGCGATTGTTAGTTGGGAATGGTTCAGGAATTACATTCACGAGGAAAGATGCATTCACCTCCTCTATTTAAGACAAATATGGTTTTCTACAAAGTTGATCCTAATAATCCTTTTGATGACCACGTTCACACAAAAAAACTAAAAATTAACTACCCGAGGAATCTCAGAAGAACCTTCCGGAAGAGTACCATAGACACAAACAAACAGACGTAGTACTTGCAAAATTTCCATCGACCAGACTTTTAACGATCATTTTAAATTTTCGTAGTTGTGACTTTCACAACCAGAGGCGCGCGCATCGTTTTTCTATGCGTTTGACGTTTCACACTAGCGCCTTCTGTTGACGATATTGCACAACACAGTGATTCGTGCAACTTTTCCACCAGGTGATGAACTTTGTGATCAATTCAACAACTACCGAATATTTGAATCAACCTTTAAAAAAGTGTTCGTTGGGAAGTGAGCGGAGTATGACGTCTGTTTCTCTGTGGTTTAACCTTGAGTGTAATTCTGCCATATTAATTAGGATTTCCCTATTCCATAGGTATCTACATCCCATGTATCATATCCCATTTATTGTAGGTAATAAGTGCGTACTCTCTTGCATTGACCTTCTAGAATTTGTATCCCTTGCTATTTTCTTTGAAGATTACATTTCGCTCATATTTCTTCGTTGAGGACCAGATGTGCCATTGATGTTGACTTCTCAGCTGGGATAACATTCACCTCTCGAAACGTCTTGTCCTTATACATATCGTCACTCTATGCAGCAACCACATATCCCGGAGCAAGGGGAGACAAATTGGAAGCATGGTTGGCAACCACCACCAGTCGCAGTCAGTCACACCGGTACCACACCCAACCCGAACAAAACGAAACCTTTTTGAAATTGAGCCTTTCTCAAGCGGATCAATTTTCACATTATTTTAATTGATAATCATCATCGTCAGTCCGGCCGAACAACATGCAATGCTCATGTTGCCTTCCCTCCCGACACATCGACCGGGGAGACTCGGCGGAGATTTCGTCTTTCGCGTGGGCAGCTGCGAAGCCGGAACAGCTTCGTCGCCATCGTCGTCGTCCGTCGTGCCCAAAAATATCGAAATGCACGGCAACATCGTCGTCGTTGTCCGGTTTGACCAACCACCACCTCCATCGCTATCGTTCGATGAAATCAAAAACGTGATCCTCATCACGTGGTTCATTAAAATCGCGAAATTTTATCCTACCTTCCGGCGGGCGCGGTGGTTCCGTGCGCGAGAAATTTGCCTTCCGAAAGGTAATCGCAGCTCAGTAGTAGTCGGTAACGACGGTTGGTTCATTTGCCGAGCCTAGGTCCTTTGTTCGCGAGCTCAACGCCGCGCCACCATCATCATCATGATCAACAGGCAGGAACCATTGGAAAGGAATCTCGCGTTCACCTACTCATTACGATAACAAATTCGATTTATTCGGAATGCTTTCCGATGGTTTAGAGATTGTGCGCGGATTTCGAACTGCGGCTGGTCGCTCATTACTATAGCTAAAATATTCATGAACCAAAGCAGGAAGCGCGCGGGTTTTCGGCGTTCGTCCATGCGAACTGCTCTGTAATTGGATATCGCACCGGCGGAAGTGACTGATGGTGCTCTCTAGTTGAGGCCATAGGAAAAGTAATTTGCTCGCTCATTTAATATCGCGCTGAGCACTAATGACCGGGTACTGGATGAGAAAATGAATCGAATGGTTCGCTAGGTTCGTTTGATTCGGCTAACAGTTGAATCCTGTTAGCGAAGCATGTAAGAGACATTCTAGGGACCCTGGATCATCATTACCAATTTTCAAAGTTGAATTTTGGCATATTTCACATTTTTATAACTTTCTCCATTAGTTTTGCCGTCCAACATGATATTAATGTAACAATAAATATTTATTAAACGACGATTAAGATTAACAATAAAATCGTGATTTTAAGGCATTTAAGCAGATGCTGGGTCATTAGGCCGAAGGTCATTAGGCCGAAGGCCATTAGGCCGAAGGTCATTAGGCCGAATGGTCATTAGGCCGAATGGTCATTAGGCCGAATGGTCATTAGGCCGAATGGTCATCAGGACGAATTGAAAGTTAGCCGTTGTTTTTACCTTTTCCAACCATTTTTGACAAAAACTAGTTTAACAATGGAACTAGAAAGAATAGCCTATGTTTTAAAGAAGGAAAAATTTATGAATTGAATATCAGCAGTTTCAGCGCCAAAAACTATTTCAGCAATGATACTAGAAAGAACAGCCTATATTTAAAAGAAGGAAAAATTCATGGGTAAAATATCAGTAGATTCAGCATCAATAAAGTATCTTCGTGCCTGTCACACGATACACACATGCAAAATGGTCATTTGCAGAGGAAGCTCTCAGTTAATAAGCTGAGAAGCAGGCTTTGTCTCAGTGGGGACGTAACGGCAAGAAGAAGACCCAATGACCATTCGGCCTGATGACCATTCGGCCTAATGACCATTCGGCCTAATGACCTTCGGCCGAATGGTCTTCGGCCTAATGACCTTCGGCCGAATGGCCTGACACCATTTAAGCACACTTCAAAAGTCTTCTATTATTAGCAGTTAAATGTATGTAGATTTTTGAACATACAAAGAATTTTAATTGTAATACTTTACAATTCTTAGGTATGGCTGTTCTAACTATATGTTTAAGCGTTGTAACGTCACGGAAAATTAACCTTTATAAAATTCATTCAACTACAGAACAAGTTCCAAATATGAAATTTTGTATGGTATTTGTACTCCAGAATCTGTCAAATGAGACTAAAAGAAAGTAAATCGGTTCACCGAAGTCTCGAAGCAACTGTCGCAGCCATAGCGCTTCTTGGCACGCTACGCTGAGCGCGACGTATTCGGCTTCCATGGACGAAAGGGTCACGGATGATTGGCGACGACTTGCCCACGAGATGGTACCACCGCTGAACTGAAATACCATTCCGGAAGTAGAACGGCGACTTTCAACATCG